>NC_133205.1:32351541-32466541 GCF_958299795.1 Porites lutea
CGCCAGTTCGCCTGGAAATTCTTCCATGCTTTTGGTCGTAGAATTCTAGCTCGCTAGGTAAGTACGAAAGTAGGTAATCTTCGTCATCGTACAAATCAAAATCGAGAGATTCTTCATCGGAATTTAATACGCTATCGCTGTACGCTGATGTGTATTCAAGGACATCTTCGTTTGCACAAGCCGAAGGATCTGAACCCGAGGTCTCTGTCATTATAAGAACAAAAAAGAACTATTCAGTGTAAAGTAGCGAGTCTAATGAGAAAGAAATTAAATAACACCGGATTTTATACCTTACATATGTCCCAAAATCGAGAATTTGCGCCAAATATAGCTACATTAGCTATTACCAACAGGCTAAAAATACTCAAAACAGAAACTTTCCGACTGTGGTGCAATTACAAACCTGTAACCAGATTTCCTCGGTCAAAAAATAAACAATAGAAAGTTCACCACTCGTTCCAGGCCTGCTCATCACATGGAAAAAATGAGCGATGGCGGCAGATTTTATCGGAGTACAGCATGTAGCTAATGCCAACTTTATGACAAGTGTGTGTCAAAATGATAGGTTTTTGATGTTAGGTTGAGTTAAAACTTATTTAAAATTTCAGGCTATGGTTAAAAATGAGTGGTCAAAACGGGACGGTAGTCAACACCAATCCCGCAGACGAAACAGGTGAAAGCGAAAGTGAATTGGAAAAACAACCGTTTTCATCAACCGAAAACGAACAGGCCTTCAGAGGTCCAAAATTTTCTCCACCTGTTTACCGTCGTCGATATGCTGCTGTTTGTGAGCTAGCAAAGGAACATCAAGCAAGAAAGGTAATGTCCAAGTTTGGTAAAAAAAACTGCTAACTTATCAGCTAGGATCAGCTAGGAGAAAGAAAGTCAGTCCTTGGACTGCGGACTACGGATTACGGAGCACAGACCGGGTATAAAATTAATGCAAGGTCACGTAGAATTAAAAATGACCAACGTTGGAGAAGAGATTGCATGACAAGTCAAAGGAATTTTTTTTGTGTATTAGGCCAGGACTTATTGTTTTATGCTAGTTTGCAATCTCTCGCCTTTAATCCACAGTTCACAGCTGCAGGCTATATTTTATACTGTCTGGTGTAGTTGTGATTTCAGGGGTATGGAAATCGGGTTCTATTGGGGTATCTATTTTAGAGACAATTTTCTAGGAAAGGGTACAACATGGACAAAAGCTTCACAACCTTAGCAGTCGGAAAAATAAGTTTTAAAACAGGGTTTAAAAACTAGACACAATTTATCTCTTGCATGAGATATCAATATATTTCAGTATGAATTCCTTCAAAAATCATGGTCGAAATTTGGAGCTCTGCGCAGCACACACCCACTCAGCTGAGAACCTTTCTGTGATACCACAGGAACATGTATCAAAAGCATTAAGAGTTTGTAGATATTTGGTAAAAGGAAATCTGGTTTCTTCTTTTGTGTGGCATTAAGAACCAGATATAGGGAATTAAAGGAAAAGGATTTTTAGCATTTAAAAGCATGAGATGTGAGCTAAGCTAAGCTTTTTTTTTTTTAAATAACTGTTTTGTTAAAAATGTTCCTCTATTTACTATTTTTTCTAGACCTGGTTGACTTTTTAAGGTATAATAAAATTATCATTATTAATAATATTCTTATCTTAGGTCCTTGATTTTGGGTGTGCTGAAGCAAAACTTGTAAAGGCTTTAATAAATCAGGAGTCATTAACTCATTTGGAAGAAGTGGTTGGTATAGATATCAACAGAGATCTTCTTGAGGAGAATAAATTTCGCATTAAGCCTTTCCTAGGGGATTACCTGAGACCTCGTACTCATCCATTTAAAGTTTCTCTGTATCAGGGTAAGTATAGTCAAGTCAATTTATAGCTCCTTTTAAAATCCATATGTCATTAACATTTTAGCAAGCAAGCAGTGTATGGCCTTCAACAAGCAGACAACCATTTTCCATTGTCTGTACTCTCAGATACAGGCCCAGGGTGGATACTCCCGCAAATTTTGGATAGGGGTGTGTCGCAAAGGTTCGTGAACCCTAACCCTATTTAAGGACTAAGAAAGTGAAAACTGATACCGTTTTTAAGGCCGAAAGCCGAAAAATGACATCCTATCCAAGGAAAAAACAACATTATTAATAGCATGAAAAGGAAAACTTTATTTCTTCTCTGAAATAAGCCTAGAATAAGCCTAGTTTAAAAAAAAAAAGGTTTGTTTAGGCAGGCGTTTTCACACTCCAGTATTAGATAATACAATTAAGCTACCCTATCTAAGGACCACACCAGGGACACAGAAACAAAAGGGTAAAAAAAGATACCCTATTTAAGGACCGAGAACCTCAAAAACCATACCCTATTCTGCAGCACGTACCTATATAGCCCATGTATGGGAGTACCCTCCCCCCCCCCCCCCCCCCGGGGGATACAGGGTTTAATAAACAGGGGCAACCTTGTTTCTAGGTTCTCTCTCCTATGGGAACGAGATTGATACAGGGGAAATTTCATGTTAGAGAGATTAAAACAGATTGGCCCATTATTATGTCATTTCCTTGGTCTATTGTATACTCCCAGAGAACATTGCTCTTTTACCAATGAGCTGGTGCGAAATCACTCAGTTACATTATCTGAAGGTTATTTAGATTTTGTTTGGATATAAACATTTGATTTGTTATTTAGCACTTTTGGCTATGTTGCCATGTCATTTGTAAAGATCATGAATTTTTTCGTTGAAACCTATACCTTTGTTAGTATGACACTGTTTTGAACCATTTTCATCATGGAATCTTTATCAAGTGATTGAATTGGATGCAAAGATATTAATGTTTATTATAATGACTAGGCCTGGACCCTAACTGCTTTTGACGATATAATTGGGGTTAACCTACCCTGCTAGCAGAGTCGCTTCGATCTTTCCTAGATAAGGCTAGGAAGATTGAAGGAGACTCTGTTCGCAGGGTAGGGTTAAGTGCACAAATTAATAAATACCAACTGTCATTGTTATTGTTGCTAAATATATAGGAACAAAGTAATTATTGACTTATTAATACGGCATGTTTTTTTAGGTTCTATAGGTGAGGTGGATAGAAGATTTGTTGACTTTGACTTAATTGCTTGTGTTGAACTGTAAGTTGCCATATATAGAGTATTTTCTGTGTTCAGACAAGGCTAATAATTGGCAATGATTTAATTTGTGAATGAATCAAAATCAATCTGTCCTCACACGGGGTCAGGTAGACAAATTCTGGATCAGATCATCCCCTTTAACCCCATCCCTATAACCTACTGTGTCTTTCTGTGAGTTACAGTACTTTGCTCAATCCAGGTTTTGTTGACACCAATCTAAGTGTTGAGTGAATTTAATATTGCATTGGCCTGGACAAAAAATCATAGGCTGAAATTGTATGGTTTGTGCATGTAGCATTCTGTTATAAGCAGTTTTAACTGTCATTTGAATTTTCTGACCTATTTGCCTCCTAACAGGATCGAGCACCTTGAACCTGATATTCTTAGTTCAATGCCAGAGGTTGTGTTTGGCCACTTGTCACCCAAGGTTGTTATAGTGACTACACCCAACGTGGAGTTCAATGTATTGTTCCCCGGTCTCAAAGGATTCCGACATTATGATCACAAGTTTGAATGGACAAGAGCTGAATTTGAGGAATGGTTAGTTCCTGGTCTTGTGCATGTGAATACTGGTAATTTTAAGGGCTAATTGTTCAAGTATGAGCATTAAAAGCTGAATAGTACATTCACTATTAGCCTTCTTCTACTATTTGTCTAATGAATTTGACCTGTTTTAGGTTACTTGGTAGCTACAATATATACTCCTCACTATTTTGTTGAAACACCTGTCATGTTACTTCCTTCCCAATGTTGATTCATGTATAACCTATTTGCAAACATATGCAAATCTCAACATTGGGGTAGGAGAGAAGAAGACATAGTACACTCGGGGAAAAATAAAATAAGTTGGTTGACTAGGTGTGGCACGAACAAACCTCTGTTTCAGTCTGATGTTTTAACAAATTTGATGAGTTATGTAGCATTGAAGAGGTACAAGGGGAGGATGTTCTTATAACCTCCATCAACAACTGATTTTATGTATAAGGTATTGCACTCAAACAACATTATATTTATTTAATACTAATCTCGCTGTTTTGGAGAGTGGGAGACTGCTAAAAATGCCTTGTAATAAATAAAAACTGTTTGGACTTTGTAGGTGCAGTTCCCAGGCCAGCCAGTACAACTATACTGTGAGTTTTGACGGCATTGCACCTGGACCACAGGGTACAGAACATTTAGGGTGTTGCTCACAGGTTGCAGTGTTTAAGAGGATTTCATCATCCGTTTCTCCAGAAAAGTTATTGCAAACTTGCCAGCCTTATAATCTGGTACTTCATATTTTTATTCGCCTTGAGTTCTATATTTATTTTTTATATTGTTACTGCATGGTTGTATTTATTGCAATTTAATCATCATTATGGAGTACTGAGTGATTTCTTAATTTGTGTGTGGTATGACACTAAATTTTTAACTGCTCTGTGTTCATCTACCTTGCTAACAGAGGATTCTTTTTGTCATGGTTTTTAGCCTTTATAAGGTGACATTCAGCACTAAAGACTTTGAGAATGCTAAAAACCATGCCAGAAAAAAGCTTGTGCTAGCGGTAGTGTTTATCAAAAGAAAATTATTTTCTTCCCTTCTGTGGAGGATATAATTTATTGAAACTTGAGACATCGACCACAGGAATATTTTTTGACTTGTACATCATGACTTTGTGTACAATTTTCCAGTTATCACAAATTTTCATCTCAATAGGTTGCAGAGGTTGAGTTCCCATTTAAAAGGGACACAAGAACAGAGAAAGAAAAGATTTTGCATGAGGTGGAATATGTGTTGTGGGTATTATCTTCTAAGGAGGAGGAGGAGGAGGGTAATGATGAGTCAAGACCCAGCGATGAGGATGTAATTGAGCTGGTTTCTAATGATGAAGGTAATAATGAACTGACATCCAGCAATGATGATGATGATAAGCCAACACCCAGCGATGAGGATGTAATTGAGCTGACTTCTAATGATGAAGGTAACAATGAACTGACATCCAGCAATGATGGTGATGATAAGCCAACAATCAGTGATGATGGAGTAATTAAGATGACTCCCAACGACGAACATAATAACAAACTGACACCCAATAATGATGGTAATGATGAACGAACAGCATATTGTGGTGGTGTAATTGAATGGACTCTTAATGATGAAGATAATAATGAACTGACACCCAGCAACAGTGGTGATGATCAACAAACACCCAGTGAACATAATGATAATGAACTTTCATCAAGCAGTGGTCACAGTGATAAGCAGTCACCAAAAGATAATGATGTAATGGCAGAGGAACTTCAAGGTTTCAATGATTATTCAAAGAGCATAGATGGTGTTGAAGAACGAATATACTCACTTGAGAAACTGCTAGCCTTTCCATCACTTCATAAGTTGTGTGGTGATGACATTCAGAAGCTCAAGTAGGTGGATGAAAAATAACTTACGTAGAATAGTTGTGCGTGAGTTATGGGCACTAGTAGCTCCAGTCTACCGTGGTAGTCAATGGTCCAAAGGAGTAGTTCCAGAAAAAAAAAATACTTCCACACCCCTCCATGGAATTTTCATTTCCAGACGTTGTAACGTGAACTCCCCTTGCCAATGGAATTTTATTCATATAACTAATTTTTGTGAAGAAAGTGATAAATAAGTGGTGAAAAAGTCTTAGCTTTCCAAAAAAATGATTCACTTGATAGTTGTGTTTATAATGGCCTATACAGGGAAGCTCTGCTCGAAAAGGTTATCTTCTTCAGGCTTCAGGTATATGAAAGGTATAGGGATTTCACTAGTTCAAGTATACGAAAGGATAAAAATCTGTCATTTCAGTCAGTAAAAAGACCCACAAGGCCTAACAGATGCATTTATTTTATGACTGTGAGGAAGTTGAGAAAAGGTTCTGGTTTTGTGATTTATTTGTATTTAGCGATGCAAAGTTATAAACTAAGTAGGTGTAGGAAAGGGGTTCCTTTTCTGTCAAAAAAAGTTCTATAAGTAGGGTAAGGGGTTGGACCTCTGGGCAGAACCTCCCTGTATAAAACGTTCTTGAGTACCCCTTCCCCCAAACCCCCTTGTATTTATAGCTATGTAAACAAAGCTGTCTCTTCTTAGCCATCAGTCTCAGTAAGTCTTGGCAATCTAATGAAAAATAAATGAAACATGCTACATTGAAAGTAACTTTTCTCTACAGACATGTTCTGCAGGATTCTCCTTTGTTTCAACTTACGGAGGATGGACTGGGAGTTCTCTGGAACAAGCCTTCAAATAATTGGAGCAGTGAAGAGAGTGGTGGTGACTGGGATGCCTGTGCTGATGAACAGGAATTAAACAAATCTGTTAAATATCAAGAAATGGAAAATGAGGAACCTGAAAATTGGGAAAATGTTAATGATGACGAGGTTTGCACAACTTCTGCTGCTCTAACTCCTTCATTGCAGTCTGAGGTTTGTTGGGAGTTACCAAATGATTGTTGTAAATTCTGGAATGGCAAAGACTGGAGTGAAGTTGAGGAGCAAGGGACTCAGGAAGAGGAAGAAGAATGTGATACACCCTTTCATTCCGGATATAATGTTACAGTTATTGTACAGGAAAGTGATGAATCGTTAAATAATGATAGTGATGAAAATGATTTTGATGGTCTTGTTTGGATGACAGAGAAAAGTAGTGTGTCAGAGTAATAGAGAAGTGACAAAAATGAATTAATACAGGGTTGTCAGAAAGTTTTGAAGTAAAAGGCTAAGTTGTCAAAGTAAGCAGCCAGTCCCGGGATATTTTATTTCAAAATCACCATCCGTAAAAAAAAGCCAAGACTACTAACCAAGTAGGCCGCGATTTTCGCTGGCATGGTAATCCGTTATTAAGCCCTCCTTTTCAGGGGAAGAAAAATATGAAGCCCTTCCCACTTTTCTTAAACGATAGACTTTATTAATTGATCACGACTGTTTACACTTCATGTAGACTGATCCAGTATGGGTTATTTACATGCTGGAAGATTGGATTTTTGACCTCCAACTTTATGCCTAAGCTTGTCCACTTTGCATTCTAGGTTCTTTTATGGACAGTTGATACCATCACCTTTGCTAAATTTAATAAGCCCTCCTCTCAAACCTGCTTGAAATAAAGCAGGTTTGAGAGTCCATGTGACTTAAAAGAGGATTTATGGTGTAAAATTGTATACTGCCATAGAATATCATGTCATTTTGCCTTTCAACATTTTCAGTCCTTAGAACGGGACTCATTTCTTACCATTGGGTACAGCAAAATGACCAGACTGGTATTAATTTTTTTAATGCACAGAGGAAAGCATTATATTCAGTATTTAAAAACAATATTTGCAACCAAAATATACATGTACATGTTCCCATTCTCTTCTTGTTTTTAATTCCCCCTGTCAATATTTTCTTCCTTACATGTAAATGTCCATATTCTGATTAAATTTTTACAACTCACCGGTAATTATGGTATTAACCCTTTCAGTGCTTAATCGATTAATTGAGAGAAAATTTGTCACTCCATGTCCAAAAAAATAATACAAAATAATCAAACATGGTTATGTAAATATATCGTGATCTAGTAGAAAGTAAAACTATGTTATTTGTATTATCACTGGGCAAATCTATGTTTGAACAGACAATTTTATGTGGCCCAGGGTTAAATTATTAGTTATAGGCAATATGGTACATGTTAATTTCTATTAATGTTAATATTTAAAGTAAGAAACAAAAATTATTGGTCTTCAAATGAATGTCACTTGTGTTCATTTGCCCCACCTTTGTCCTTACAAGTGTCTGGGATGTTTAAAGGTTGGTTTCTAAAATTAATGCTCTGTAACTTGCTCACCAGCTGGTCAGGTCTGCATACTGGTTTGTGACATATTGCACTGCAGACATATTATGGTAAGCTTGACATGTTTGCATCAAAATTGAGCTAAACAAAGTTGTAATATCAGCTATCACTAAAATAAATGAAAAACACTTGTATGTGGTGCCTAGAGTTGTCTGAATGACATGTACATCTGACACAGACAGCTTCTGATCCTGTAGCAGCCCTCTGCAGACCAGGCTTTGTAAAAGCAACATACATGTACAACTTACTGATAATTACTGTAGTTGTAAGTCACTCTCACACTTTAACTTCATTAACACTGATATTGGTAATCTGCCTGTTCTTGTTTGGTAACAACAAATATAACCGAAAAAGGTGATTACAAGTTGCTTGCAAGTTGTTTTTACTGGTAGTATTTTTTTCTACCCAAGAAGATTAACAATCTTTTTTAAATGGGGAGTTACACTTTGGTATTAAAAGTAATCATGTACTTTGAGAGCAAACACTTTTCAATCTTCTTGACTGAACCTCTTACAACCTTGGTTTTAGAATGAATGTTACCAGTCATCATGTGTTGAACAGTATTAATGATCAATCACTGCTGTGGTTCAGGCTACTGTTGTTTTAAAACCTTCTACGAGTGTACAGAAACAAGTAAAAAATAATGCGGATAAGAACAAACAACGTTTGGGTGTCATCTTGACACCATACTCAATTTCAAAATGATTGCTGATAAACTGACAAAAAATTTTTCGGGCTGATGACTAGCATGTATGAAATATGAAAAGTCACGCAAAAAGTTTTGCTCGAATTGAGTCTGATTGGACATAATATTATAGAGAAGCTTTTTGCGTGACTCTTTATATTTCGTATATGCTAATCATCAGCCAGAAAAAGTTTTTGTCAGTTTATCAGCAAGCATTTTGAACTTGAAAATGGCATCAAGATGACACCGAAACATTGTTCGTTCTTATCCGCGTTGTTTTTGTTACTTGTTTCTGTATAACTTTAAACTACTAATGTCAGGGTTGTCACTAAGATTTCAAGTTGCCGGGTAAATACAACAAGAAGGCGGGGAATCAAACAGCTAGGGATTTCTTTTGGTTCTATTTTTCTTTTATTTTCCTTTGAAAGTAACCGGGGGAAATCCCCGGCCCCTGTATCTTAATGACAGCCCTGAATGTAGTCCGACAAATGAATGTATGACCACCCATTGCTGTGATTAGCTTTGTTAATGACAGTCAAAACCATTAAAGTTCCCTAAGTTGTACTTTTTCTTCCTACTTTAATAGAGTTGACACCCAGCGGCCAATAATAAGACCTAAAATTTGACATAAAAAGTTTCCAGCCACTGCTCCTATGACACTTCCAAATACTGGAATTGGGACGTTGTAGAAGCCAAAAGCTGCACCTCCTACCCCACCCAAAAATCCTGACACTATGGGGGTCACTCGCTTTGCTTTGATCTTTTCAGCCTCAACAGGTGTCACGTGACCTTTCACTTTGGCATGATCAGCCAGAAATACCTCGTAAGCAATCCACAAGGCGTCTTGAATTAGACCTATAAACAGGCCTACTGCATGTCCAATGAGCAACACTGAGGTCTGAGCTACAAAGCCTGTTGCGGAAGCTACAAAAAACAACATCCCACCAAATATACCCTGAAAAGATACAAACAACAGTCTCGCCATGGCCCAAATTACATCATGTGATTGATAGCTTTCGGGCTTTCCAGCTTTGCATTCTCGACAGAAATGCTCACAGTTACTTGTGAAAGCGTTATAATCCCTCTCTCCCATCCGCTTTCTCGCCCGTCGGACAACCTCATCTGCTGTAAAAACCACCTCTCCGTCGACGCTATCCGAGTTGCTCAAAGGGTATTCAACTCTGTAGACAACTTGTTGAGGTTCGAGCACAAATCGTGTTCGAACCACCTCAGCTTTCCCCATAGGATTACTTTCTCCTAGAGATCGCAATCCGGTTTCCATGTCTCCCGTCTTGTGAATAACCCAAGCAAATTTCGGTCGAACTTTCTCCACGATGAAGTGATGCCAGTAACCTAAAGGGCTTTCCTCCATAACATGATCTCCTTTACGGAGTTGCAGCAGTGATGTAATCCTTGTTCGCGGAGAAATTCTACCAAACGGCACGGGTGGCTTAGCTTCCTCGAGGTTAAACATAACATAGAAACATAACACAAAAAATCCCCGGGGTTCGATTT
Organism: Porites lutea; assembly: GCF_958299795.1. Classification (NCBI taxonomy): domain Eukaryota; kingdom Metazoa; phylum Cnidaria; class Anthozoa; order Scleractinia; family Poritidae; genus Porites; species Porites lutea. The sequence continues at coordinate 32,361,690 of NC_133205.1, forward strand.
TCAGGACTATGGCTACTTTCGCTTCGGTTGATCCTTGTCCTTACACCACCGTCTACAAGTGATCGATCTCTAAATTTTGGCACGTGATTTTTATACCGCGCACCGCTCAACGTACTCTTTTTTTTGTCAATTTATAAAATATTTACTTTTTGTTGACGTTGGAACCCCAGTGTTCCCACACATGGTCGCTAAGATTTATACATCTCAGTCTGATCTCCACGTCCCTTGCCTCTGCAAAATTATGTAAACGAGGAAATTATTACAGCAAAAACACAAAAATATGCTAGATAAAAAGTTTAAGGTAGAAATAATCACCTAGGACCTTGATCAGGTTCCAGCATAAAGTTAAAACATTTTTTGCAATCTCTACCAGAATTGAATAGCTAACCAGAGGAGTATGAAGAGGAATTAATTTATGATGAAAGAAAGGAATATTTTTACAACGGAAAAGGACGAACAAAATACTTTTTCGTGTCCCACTGCACATCAACGTCAACGTACAATTTATAGTCAGCGGCATTACTGAGGTACACTAAAGGAGAAATACATGAAGCAATAAATGAAAATCCAAGATGGCGGACGACGTTATAGAAGAACTCCAACAGAGTTTATTACAGTTTGTGAGTCTACCTTGGAATATTTTTGCAGGACAAAATTAATCTTTTTCTGACTTATTTTACTTTTGTAGCGTGTGGAAGATCCTAATACTCACCTCATCCTGGTAGCTACTAAAAAATGTATCGATAGTGGCAAGCTGAATAAACTTGCTGACGTTTTAACTTGCCCGGATAATAAGGTTTGTTTGATTATTTTTCTGAAATTGTGCTAATGTCACACTTGTATAGTTAGTCTGTTACCTAGAGGTAACATCTTTTCTTTTCTTCAGCTAGAGGTGACAACTTTTGCGAGAAATTGTTGTCAGATTTCGAGACCATGAGCGTGTGTCAGTAGAGGATATTACAATAAATGTAGAGTAAACTTCTTCAGTTAACCTTTACATTGCAGGATACTTTGGAATTTGTTGGATGGGAACTTATTGGGGTAATTTGTCAAGCCTTTGTTTATGGAACTGATGTTAGCGTCTTAGAAGAATGTAGGAAGATTCTTGAACTCATTGCTCTGGTAAGTTCAGGGCGTTACCAATCGATGTTAGACATTGGAGGTACAGTGACGTGTATGGTGTCATTTCCCCTGTAAGTTGATTCATCAGACAGCAGTTTGACTTGACTAACAACACTTTACCCAATAAGTATAAAATAGGCTCATCCTTGGTGTAAAAACCTGTGAAACTCATGAGTGACGCAAAAGAATGAATACAAAGAAGCCACTGAGAAGTCAGAGCTAAGGAAATTAATAGCTAGAAAACAAAGAAAAACTTCACAGGTTTTTACACCTAGGTAAACCTATAAAATAAGTATTTGTCATTCCATGAGCAAGCATAAAAGTAACTTCTAAGCCATGTTGTTCAGTAGCTTTTTTCGGTGAAAACTTAATAAAAAATATTTCAACAATCAATGTAGCTGAGGTAGCTAGGGTAGACATCAGTTCTGTCTCACATCTAACAGTCTTAAGACTGTTCAAATTGCTGGACTTTAATTTTATTGAAACAATGGAATGTGGGGGGTGTTTACATGGACACCGGGGTGACATATATTCGTGCCAGTGCAAGTCCACTCTGTTTCCCTCTCACGGCTCTGTATTTTGTTTTCATGGTACCACCACAAAGTGTCATGCCGGCACAAGTCACACCGGCATGAGTTTACCCCGGTTGTTTGGAGCGAGAATCTCACTCCAGTTAGAAATTTTGCAACGGTATCATGTAAACTTGAAATGACCACTCGTTTTGGTGTGAAATTGGTCTGCTGGTTGACTGGAATGTGTGGTTCCAAAAGTTATCCATAACTTCCCCATGGAAGGAATTCCAGTCAAGCTTCATATATTTCATATATTAAATTTTTGGGCCTTTGAGAACCCCCCACCCCCAAGGAATTTCCAATCCCTTTCATGGGGGGAGTATGGATATTTTCTGGAACTACACAATGGGTAGCGCATGCGTAATTTTTGTCAATCCAAGATGGTGTCGTCATGTTGGTCATGGAACAACAAAAAAACATGCAAACATGAAGTCACCCCATTATGAAACTCATGCCATTACGAGTTATTTCATGTAAACTTCACCTTAAATATGTCTCAGATATGTTTGTTTATCATGTTGTATTATGTGTCATCAGCTTGGGGAACAGGCTTTCAGGTTTAATGACAGCAATGCCCCTAATATTTTTATCACTTCCCTGCCTGCTTTGTAAAATAATGACAGCCCAGTAATAGTTGTACCTTGGGGTATTTGCAACTCAAAGAAGCCAGTTTATGCAAGGATACCAAAGGTGACTTATGTTATTTAGTTGCCTCCTTAACTGATAATGGAAACTGCTAATCATTTGTAATTTATTATGTTCAACCTTTCAGACATGTAGTGCAAAGGAGGTCTGCATCGGAGTGCTGGAACAACTAGACAGAGATACAACTTTCAGTTTGGAACGTTTTGTTGTTTTGTTGGACATGCTCAAAATGGGTATGTTAGTCTTAATAATAATCAAGGGATTTTGGTAGATGGTTACTGAAAGTTATGAAAAATGCATTTTAATTCATCATTAAGTGCTAACATTACTGTCATCATTGTCATCATCATCGTCATCATCATCATCATTATCATCTGATCATCATTATAATCATCATCGTGAATTGAATCATCATCATCATCTGATCATCATCATCAATGTCGTCATCAGCATGATTATCGTAACTGTTATATGCATTATCACAATGTCCTAATGCTTAAATTTATTGTCATTGCCAATGTCATTATCATCAGAACCTCAGAATCTCTTTCTATTACCATTATAATAATCTTAGCTGTACACTGTACTTGTCTGAAAAGAACCCAAAGTTCTTTCTGTGATGTCTCTAAGTTTTTTGTTGCAGCGTTTGCCAGACCACAAATAGAAAGATATATGTACAGTGGAACCTCCATAAAAGGAACTTAGATGTAACATTAGTCCTCAGCATAAAGAATTATATTCTTTTTGCCTTGTAAATAAGCAAAATAATTTGAAACAAACGTTTTATATAATGAATCCTCATAACACATTTTTCCAGTCCCTTGGCTATTTTTTATATTGAGGTTCAACTGTATTGTTTGCCATTTAACTGACAATATTCTTCCCTGTCTGATGCAGCCTTCTGTTATGCCTCCTTCCCTTTGTTAATGAATTGTTTAAATAAATTAGTGGGATAATTTTGCTTTTTGTGCTGGTTCATTTCTTCAAGATAATTTAAAGGAGCTGTGTCACGAAATTCAGCCAAATTAGGAAAATTACAAAATGCCCGTCAAATTAAGAGAAACATAAAAATAACCACTTAAAACTTTACAGGAAGGTTAAATAACATAACTGAAACAACAGATGCCACGGATGGGCAAAACTGAAGAAGACTGAAACGGATTGAAATTAGGGTTTTTGAAAACTGTTCAGTGTAACAGTTTTTCAAAGTTGATCCCTGCTGCTTGAAACTTCAAAAATAACGCTCAGGAGACATATTTATTTGTCTCGGATCTCTGGTTTTGTCTTTTACCTGTAATTTCTTTGCTTACTTTAACTATTAAGTTCCATAGCGATTGAGGGCAAGTAATTGGCAAAATTAAACAAAATGAACTGGACTGCTGTGACACAGCACCTTTAATTTTTCGAGCTATCTAAGAAGGGGGGATTTTCATGGATGCATGCACATCATGAGTAAAATTAAAATTCTTGTAAGAAAAAGCACCATGAAAACAACAACAACAGAAACACAAGGATTCTTTTTTTCACTTTAACAGTAGTCAATAGAATGAAAGAGAAGAAGTTGAAATGTCTTAGTATGGTGTTGCCATGTGTCTTGCAAAACATCAGAAACATTGAAATATCAGATGAAGTAATAGAAAAGAGCTCAAATGAGGACACAGATGAAAAGGGCCAAGTAATGCTGCATTCCATGAAAAGTGTACTGGAGTTTCTCAGGCCACTTGTGCAAGAAGTCAATGTAGAGTTCTCCTGTTCTAGCAAGGTGAGTACATGGATATAATGAATATATACTGAACAAAATTAATATAAAGTATGCAATGTTCTGGTATTTGGTTTGTAGTGGTGTTAGCTCATAGTTGTCTCATATGTTACAGTTCAAAGTTGATTTTAGGTTACTTAAATTGGTTCTCATTTTCCTTTGTCTTTTAGTGCTAAGAGACAAAGGGAAATTGAGAATAAACTAAGGTTAAATCAAAAGTAACCTGCAATCAAATTTGACCTGACTGATGAGTACAGTTATATGGAAAGGAAATTGCAATGAGTAATGATGCAATCAAGCCACAGGGAACCCAAGCAGTTCGAGCGTAAGAATTCAAAATAGATTGAATTGTTTCTATTGTCAGTACACGTTGGTCACACTGGGGAAGGCAAATGGTCATAGCTTAATTGCCTTATGAGGATTGATTGAATAATTTCTTGAGAATTGTTTTTTTTGGTCAGTGGGTTTAAAAAATCTTTCCAGGCTGTGATTTACATACAATGTATCTATATTCATTGTTGAAAACAGAAAAAATTTATCAACAGTGGTCAGTCTACTAAATGAATCCATTTGTGAGTTACCTTGCAATAATAATATTCTTGCCTCCAAATTTAAGTCTAGGATAAGAAAACAGTTGGACACTTGTGCCTACTACATTTGCATTAAATGAATTAGTTTAAGGAGGTAGACGGGGCATTGAATCTCAAGTTGATCAAACATTTCTGTTTGTTAGCAAGATAATAAAAAGTTAACAAGCTAATTGTACATGCACTTAATTTTTTATGGATTATTTACATTAGAGTAAATGTGAATCAATTTTTGAACATATCCAACCACATTGTCGAATGTATTGATGTCGGATACATTGAATTACACTAACAATATCCTAATACTGACAGCTATTCAATTAATGTTGTCAGAAAGTTGATCTACACCACTAGACAGCATGGCTATATATTAGGTAATTTTATAATACCAAACTCACTCAACTCAGCCATGAAGCAACCTTTTACGTCATAAAGGTAATCACAGACATAAACTTTTCATGTTTTACACTGTTCTGTACAGGTACTGACAACTGCAAAACAGTGACCAAACTACAACTACTTGTTACCTAAATCTATCAAAATTGATTAAAATAGGTGTATATTTATAGGTGCTAAATGTTTTTGAATATCTTGTCCTATCTTATCAGTCTTCCTCTAGTTCATACGTCACCGGCTTACAACAAGAGGTTCTGAAATGGTAGGCACTGTTTCAACCATTTGATGGTCTTACTTTCCTTTCTTAAAACCCGTTGAGTTTCTGGTGTATTTTATCTGTTTTTGTGTATGTTTGTCATATAAAAGCTCATTGTGTAATTTTTGTGCTAGTTTAATGCTATACATTTAGAATCCCTAAAATCCAGTGAAGTCTGGCTATGAATAAATAAATCTTACTTTTCCAAATTAAGGAATGTACTTGATGCTGTACATTAGGCTGATTTAGCAACAGAATGGGAATGTCAGTTGATGACAGTGCGCGCAAATTAAAGAACTAACTTGACCAATGGTAGAGCGGCAAATTGGGCACCAGAAGTTGTGTTTAGTACTTTCTGCGTTTTTTCCCATCATCAACTGAAGTTCCCGTCCTGTTGCTAAATCAGCCTAAGGGACCGTTCATTTTTTATGAGAGAGGGGGGGCTGGTGGGATTTGGGGGGGGGGCACTCAAAAAAAATTGGCTTGAAAGGGGGGGCCAGCCAAAAAAAAATGAAGGAAGGGGGGGGGGTCGGACGAAAAAATTAGATTAAAAATAGGATAAGAGATGTTTACAAATCAAAGAAAAATTGTGCTCTTTTATTTATAACAAATATGCTAAAACAGTTCCAGGGTAACAAGAAAACTTCTCAACAGCTTTTATATTTTATAAGGACGGTGAACATACCATAATAACAGTCTTGAATAGCAACAACTTTCTTTTCATTCATAAAAATGTTGTTGTCAAGCTCATATAATTAAAACCAATAATTTGAGTCCTGAATTGGAACTGACCTCGTTACCAGAGCTTTTCTCTGAGAAATTTAATGGGAGGGGCATGAAACTACTACGAGGTGTCCCCTTCCTCATTTTCGACGTTCTCTTCGATCTCGTCGTCGCTGTGTTCCTCTTCTTCTTCCTCCTGTTCTTCTTCGTTGTCTTCCTGTTCTTCCTCTTCTTCGTCGTTTTCTTCTTCCTCCTCCTTCCTGTTCTTCCTCTTCTTTGTCGTTTTCTTCTTCTCGTGTCTCCGACGTTTGAGCTATAATCTTCAGGATGCAGGAAGCAATACATCCTGTTTCTTACTTCTGGCTTAAGGTTGGTAATAAGCCTGCTTTGTGCCGCGTTGCTGAAGCCGCCAAGCTAAAAAAGTTCCGTGTGCCAGAATTGAACAAATACTTACAACATCATGGGCTATTAAAACAGTGTCAGAAGACCAGCAAGAATGACAAAGTGAAGACAATTATGGGACACTTCCTGCAGATGAATACTCTCAGAACAGGTCAAGCCGAAGCGAGAGGCAGCAATGAATCAGGTCAACTAGACAGCAGTGGTGAAAGCAGTGAGGGAGAAGAAACTGATGATGATTACAAGAGTGATGCCCCTGACTCTGAAGATGACTCAAATGATGTCGTTCTTGCTTTTATCGCCTCAGACGAGGAATATGTAGATGGGCGGCCAGCTAAAACACGCTCAGGACGAGCAGTAACAAGAAGAGCTGAAATTGACTTTTCATTCTTTTGAGTGAGGATTTGTTAAAAACAGCTTTCTAGCTTTCAGCTTTCTTTCACTAAATTACGTGAAATGTAACAAAACGAAATTTTAATGCAGTAACTTTTTTAATACCTTATGTATTTTTTTATTCATGGGGGGGGGGCCTTCCATAAAATTACTCTGATGAGGGGGGGCCATGCAAAAAAAATCGGAAATTGGGGGAGGGTCATACAATTTTCAAATTACACTCCTCCAAATCCCACCAGCCCCCCCTACCCCATAAAAAATGAACGGTCCCTAATGTACTGACAGTTCAAAGTTCATTATAATTTAAGTCTAACCATGCTTGGTTTAATACAGTACTTTCTGCTTTCTCTTTGTCTACACAACTGTTGTGTTTCCCATTATTGACTATAATGAGAGTTACAGTCAAGGTTATGTTCATGGGCCCAACTTTTAGGAGAGACTCCTTTGATCCATGTTCATAATAAGCTTATTATTCCATCTTTTTCTGTTATATTTAGTTTGATCGAGGTTCTGGATTATCCAGTCGTTTACTTGGATCTAACAAGGGAAAGTAATGAAATAGTTGATTCTGAAGATAAAGACAACCATGAATCTGACTCAGATAAAGAATTAGCTTTATCGGCGTCACCATACAGACAGCTGGCACAAGAAATTATGGTAATGAATCAGGAAATTTAGAGTAATTAATTCTCGTATGAACCACTGTGCATGAACACAAATAAGGAAGTGCAATTAAATTTTGATTGCTTGAGCATGAGGAGACAAACACTTGAGGCATTAGGTTGGATAGATTTTTTTTGTCTTTGAGAAAAATCCTGCTTTTTGGAAGTAAATCATCTTTAAATTCAATGGTCTAGTCTTAGATTTGTTCTTTTATCACTGCTGACCGATATGTTGGAATCATCATTTTGATGGAAATGAATTTGTACCGTTATGCGACGCCACCAAAGTTGCTGCATGGTGCTTCATTTAACTAGATTATTTTACCCTTAGCCCAGGGTATGAAATTGCTGACTTATCTTTAATAAATAAGGTTTAAAACTTTGCTCTACCATCAGCTTTGATGTAAACACACAACATGTAGTTGACATGTTGTTAGCTCACAGACTTTTAGGGTGCGTTCATTTTATCTTTTTCTGTAATAAGAATACGCCGGCATAAGCTTTGATTCAAATCTTTTCTAATGCGATTTTATGACCACTTAAACGCTACACTTGTCGAGATATTTTCTAGATTTCTAGATATTGCAATCCAATGAACGCCAAAATAAGTGATTTTTAGCGTTAATTCCATTTATTCATATCCCGGCATACGGTCCGCAATCGAACACGCCCTTAATAAGGAGAGATAATCAGTGTGAGGTGTTAGGTAAAATTGCTTTCTGATTTTACACCAACAGCAATTTATCCAGATGACTAGTCGCTCATATGTGAATGTTTATCTCATGGAATATACTTGGAAAATGGGTCAAATGCCTGATAAAATAAACAAAACAGTTGAAGACAAGCCAGGTGCTGATGAACAAATCTCAGTGGAAGAAGACTTGGAAGCCGAGGAGAAAGGTGAAATAGATGGAACTAAAAAGTGCGAAGCATATACATATTTGTTATAATCAAAACCTGTACTGTTTAGTGGGGTACCACCAGTCCTCCAAGGGACGTCATGATATTTCAGACCTGAAAAAAAAAATGCGTTTTGAGTTTTGAACAATTTTTTGTCAATTTCTCTATGGTTGTCAAAAGTCATCAAAAGCGCGCTCTTAAAAATTTTGCCTCGAGTGCAAACAGTATAAAATATTGTCTTTTGATTAGTGGCTTCCCACATTTAAAAAGCGAAAGAATATCCGGTATAACGATTAGACATGGTAACAGACATTTTTAAAAGGAAAGTTGTTTTAACCGATCTGATTTTCGCGGGCCTCTGTCAATCTGTATCAGAGCTTAAGTTGACTGTTGCTTGTGCGTACGTGTTCTTACGTTGTTGGTGAAAGAATCAGGGTCGTCACCTAAAAAAGTAAATGTTAAAACATGTTTTAAGACATAACGCAAAGTTACTCGACTTCTCTAAAAGTTGTTACACACAGAATTCTACTCATTAGGGCCGTTTATACAAGAGAAAATAAGCCGCGGATTACATAAGATGCGAAAGAAACCATTTATACGAGTGACGGCTTAGTTCGCAGCCAGACCGGTCCAATGATGACGTAGTTTGTTTTGGTGCCCCGTGTAATTTGCAACAATTTCGCGAGCGAAACGATTGGCTTTGGTCAGGAAAATCGCCATATATTACTCTGTCTTTATCGTTTCAAACATTTCTGTCAACATTAGTGCTGGGATCTTGCGAAACTTGTGCGGAAACCTCGACAAAAAGTTCGTCGGCGATCAATCGAGTGGTTTGATAGAGATGTTCCGGCGATGGGTGAGGTGAAGTTTTGACGAAATTTCCGGCTCTCTCGTGCAGAAGGTCTTTTTCCCGCCATTGCAGCGGGGGTGAAAAGAGAGCATGCGCAGGAATCGTTAAAGGATTCATCAAACGGCGGACAATGTTTGTGTGCAGTTATACGGGGTGTAGCGTCTTATGTAAGCCGCGGCTTTTTTCAAACAGCCCTATGTATGTTACACTCATATATTTTAGATTAGAGATAGACATATTATTGTGCACTATCAGTCTAGTTACTTTATAAGTCTGATGTGCTCATTCTCTTTATTATTTTAACTTTTATTTTCAAGAAACGATGACGTTTCCAACCCTTGGCCTCAGCTGTTTTGTTTATTTGTTACTTGTGGAGGAAATGGAATTAATGAATTTCCCCGCTGTTTTCAGGTAATAAAATTTGTGTTAAGTTACGTAAAGTTTTTGATTGGATGGAAAAACCTCGGGCGACTTTCTTATCCAATCAGAAGCCGAAAGCAAACCAATCGTAATTTGCTCGTTCGCTTTTTCCCGCGCTTCGCGTTGGCTTCCGGTTACGCCTGTCAGCTTCAAGTTCTGATTGGTCCTTTGAATGTGTTTGCCTCTCTTGTGATTGGTTATTGGTAATAGTTGCTCTCTCTTCGTTTTTTTACACTCGAATTTTATTACCATCACTGTCGCGTCAAGAAAACTGCTCACGCGGGAAAACCGTTTTCTGATCATGTTCTTTAAATATTTTGTTCTACCACGTCACCCCAAAAAACCCTTTTCTTATTCTTCATTAAACTGTTTAATCTTAAGCAACCATGACGGCAACGACAGCGAGAAAATTAGAGAAAAAAAAAGGGTTAAAAGTTAATAATACAACGCGTTTACGCGTGCACATTTTCCTGTCTCTTTCTGTACAACAATGGCGTTAAGGTTTGTAGAGAACGTGAATGCATGTTGTTTAATTTTCCCGGCTGTAATTGAAGCTGAAGGCCATCTTTGGTAATTCATCTCATGGATAATCGGAAATACAAAGATCTGGGTACAACGTTTATCTCGCCAATGTTATGCTTACGATAAGCTTACGACAGAACCTTAATCCAGCCGTTCGTTTGACTTAGCTTTTTAGCTTTTCAAACGTGGTTGTTTAATTAGACCCCTATCGTTTTTACAATTTATCATATTGGAGACAGCCTGGGTCCAGGCTCCAAGGAAAAAAATTGGCGAGCGAAGCGGGGATTCCCCCACTTCCCTTATTTTATTTTTTCTCTCGCAGTCTCCTCGCGATTTTTAGCCCCCTTCCCCCAAACGGAGAGCCTGTTCACAAGCTTTATTTGAGGTGGTGATTCGAGCATCGCTTGGGATGTGCTTACTAACAAAAATGGTGATTATATAACAGTACAGTTGCAAGTCTGAGAACCTGAGCTCCTTATTTTATTTTTTGATTTGCAGTGTCAACTATTTGCTGAGAGTTAACATGAAGAACGTCCTTTTTCTTTTAAGAAGGTGGGTGAAGAAAATTGGTTAATGGAAATGTAATCATTTAATTTAAAGTAATACTTTGTTACCAGATGAATTGTCTTTGCAGTAGCGTTGTGACACAAGTTTCAGCAAGCGTTACCTCGTCTAACATGGTCAGTCCAGTTGACACGTTTGAACTTCCGTTGCGGGACATTTTCGGATGTTACTAGAACGGGGAACGGGGAGTGGGGAACCAATACGGGGAACGGGAAAATGAAAAATAGGAACAAAACCTAACTCGAACCCTAACCCTATCAGTAACTTCATTTCCAAATCTCGGTTTTGTTCCCATTCTACATTTTCTTGTTCCCTGTGCTCGTTCCCCGCTCCCCGCTCCCCGTTCCCCATTGTAGTAACATCCTATATTTTCATATGAAAAGCAGACTTGCGCGTCTACTCCTGCAAAGCTGGAATGTATCTGCCACGTGTATTATTTTTTATTAAATTTGTTTCAGATTGTATAGCCGGCTATATCATCAGTACGTCACGGAAAATACGCTTTGCAAATATTATTATTGCAATATTATTATTGTCGTTATTATTATTAATATCATCATCATGATCATTATTATTATTATAAGCTGCCTATACCCTATGCTGAATAAACCAGTGAAAACAAGACAACTTTTTCTGTCCAGGCCATTGGTATGTTCCACGGTGCATTTCTTGCTGAATTGATTTTTTGGAACGTCACAGCTCCCAATCTTCAGCTTAATATTAAGGTTTCTAGCACAGTCTTCAGTTTATTATCTTTGTTTCGTTCACGTCTTTTACTTTCATTTCTTCGTTGTTTTTCAGAACAGAGTACTGTGCCATAAACAAGGGCTTGGTGCGTATTTTGTGAGTGCGTGTGCTTCCAATTTTATAACTGATTTTAGAACATTTAAGGAGATATTCAACTCTTTGACTCATTCACCAAGTTACACAACAGCCTCTCTTACTCTTAAAGCTGTGGGCGAAATCCTATGCTGTTATCAATCAAATGGAACCTCTGTGGAAGAACTTTCGCGTGGTGCTATATGTAGGATTTTACAAAAAGAAATTTGGAAATTTTGTGAACTTTTGAGAATTTGTTTACAGTTACCCATATAAGGAGTAAGAATTAAGGATAGATACTCGCTTTATCTATTCGGCATTTAAGCTGAACATTTGTTCACTAGAAGTCTTGGCTTTTCTAATCCAAGTGTGCTCCTTTTGATCAAATCAGCTTGAGGGAGAGGGATGGTTTCACTTTGGAATTTATTTTATGAGCGGGACTCAGCTATAATAGTCAAACACTGTGAGAAAATATCAGTTTATCAGTTAAAATGCAAACCGCGTTGTACCCAACTGAGTGTTAGTCGGCATCCGTGACACTGATATAATAACTTATGAACAAGCGTGTATACTTTCTAGGCAGTTTTCAAATATAATTTAGGGCCTCGCTCATCTTGGAAACATGCGCAATATGTTGACATCCTCCATCTTTAAGGGGCGGTCTTGTAACCGTTTTAACAAATGCGATCTCTTTGCCCTCAGAAACTATTGGATGTATTATCAAGAAGATTGAAGGAAAAAAGTATGGTGTACAGGCATGATGAGTTCAAAGATATAACAGAAATTGTAAAGGTACGCAGGTGTTTGATATTTTCCATCAGATTCCATCGGGTGAATATTAGTACAACCTAATATGTTAACAGTGGCGTTCCCCAGGGGTCTTTTTTGGGACCCTTATTATTTAATATCAACTTCATTGACTTACTTTATTTCATCAAAGAGCCGAAGCTGTCTAACTATGCTGATGATGATCAGCTGTATTTTGCTGATACTGATCCAGCTATTGCCGAACATGTTGGTTTCGTAATAACAAAATGATCTTGAACTCTGAAAAATGCAAGGCGCTGGTTCTCTCGCGAAAGCCCGATGTTAAGCTATCACTATTTGCTGAAAGTGTTGCTTTACACTAGTTGATACAGTTGATTTGTTTGGGGTAACATTGAATGATTCCCTGAATTTTGGAAATCACATTACGAAATTTAGCAAGAAAGTTAGAAAGCAGCTAGATGGTCTTTGTAGACTAAAGAAAATATAGTTTCCGACCAAACTCTGCTTTTATAATTCGTTCTTAATGTCTCATTTTCTTTACCGTTTCTCGGTATAGCATCACTGTTTGAAGTCTGATAGCAAAAAACTGGATAGGTTGCATGGACGAGCACCGTTCGTTATCTGTACAGTGATGAGTCTTCTCAAAGTAGCACTCTTTTTTGCAGCCTTATGGATCGACGTATCCAGAACATGTTAATTATACTGTTTTAAGCAATGAACAATTATTCACCTGAATATTTGAGCGACCTTTTCAGGTTAAGAGACAATATCAAAAACCTGAGAGAGGTTAACAAGCTACACGTAACGAAACCTAATACGACTCGTTATGGAAGGAAGTCAGTAAAATACTTGGCGGCTATCACTTGGAACAAGATTTCTGATACTTTAAGATCCCTAAATGTATTGTGAGCTTTTGAAAAAGCAACTTGTCAGCTAAGGTTCTAACTTATTCTCAATAACAGCTTTATCTATCACGTAATTAGGCTTTTTACTGTAAATAGTTTTATTGTGTAATTAAGGCTTTACTAGATTGTAAATAAGTTTTTCTGTTCCCTTTTACTTATCGTTAATTTTATTTCTTATTTTTTTTCCCCGGCTTATTAGCATATTATTATTGCTAGAGGTCTAACCAACTTCATCAATCCCTAGATTAAATAAAGTTTCATTCATTCATTTAACCGACAATCGAGGATCGTACCGTCTAGCTTGCGAATACACCTGTCTCTTAGCGCTCCCTGCCGCTTGAGACTCTTGCGAGAGGGACCCCTACGTTTTGGTCTCTTGCGAAAAGGCCCCAGGGGCGAGAACGATGAGATACTGGTATATACACAGGCTAGTGTTTTGCTTAAACTCCTTCCTCTCAGTCTGACTTTGCTCCTCCAATTCCAAATTGTATGAATACTCACTTTTTACTTAAACCTTTGTAACTTACCCCAAGGATACTTTTATCAAGAAAGTATCCCGGCCTCCTTTATCATTTACAAGTATCCCCTTTCGCTACCCACTTCTGTTAGCGCACCATCGACTTGCGTGTAAGATAAACTCAGTCACGTAAATTAAGATAAAAAACGTTGATTTGAGTCGTTGTCATCATTAATCAAGTGAGAACCATAAATTTCTGAAAGAGTATTTTCACTTTTCCCCAGGCTTTGATAAATGTCATGACGATGTGCTCTTCAAGAAAACTGGTGAGTTATGTTCTCTTCCTTTCTTTTAATTTCTTTTTCAGCTAAAGGTAAGGTAGCTCACAGTGTTTTTTAAATTGATTTTGCCTGTTTTCTATCACTGCAAGCATTAAATCTCAAACTGGTTAAGAGACATCTTTTATTGTTAGAATTATCGCCTAGCAACAAAAATAGATGAGCCCCGAGCATTTTAACTACTTTCTTATAGGGAAAAAGAAACAAACTTGAAAATAGCGGGCCACTATTTCGCAAGTTTATCTGAATACATTTCGTCTTAATCTCCTTCTGTTTCGTCTATCCTCGCTTTGTTTTGACTTACCTAAGATTTGATGTTTCCTTCTTAAGATTGAAGCAGTTATTGTAGTTTGTAAGTTAATCCTGAGATCTCTTAGTAAGCCGAGAGGAAAATTGCCTCAAAGAGCGCTGTTGGAGCCCCTTTGCTACATTTATGTGTCCTCCAAGAGACAGGCTTTGTTCGGCAATGTCAAGTTCAATGTACTATTAATATTCATGTCTCAGGTTTTAGATGTTGACTTCTTTTCTTGCAGAGATCAAAAGGAGTTCGTTTTTTTCCAAATTTTGTGTCAAAACTAGATACAAAAAGTCAATATGGCTTGTTATAGTAAGTGGTTTTATGTAATGTTTTATCAACTGTTTTACTTTAAAATACTCGCGAATATCTGGTGGCGGTGATGCGAGATAAATATCAATAAAAAACGTTCTCTACTGTCAAACAATAAAAAATTCTATTTCTATTGCGAAAATAAAATGGTTATACGCGTTTGCTGCCATTGAATCAATTCCAGTTGTTACGTGGTTTAGGCGTGAAAATTTACCATCGTAAAGAAACACAAAAATGATGTTTCACGGAGTCGCTCCAATGAAAGGCTAGCGCTCATATTTCAAGTTTGGTGCCTGAAAAACATTTTTCTTGTTACATGCAATTCCCTTATTGCTATGGTTATGAATGCTCCGTCTTCCCTTTTATTGGCCTAAACTCTCGCGTCTTTTTTCAAACCCTGAGAAGTGGGACTAAGAGCAGCTGTCACTTAAGCACGTTTTTCCCGTGCTTAAGGTTGGCAACATCTACTCGTCTTGGGTTTTGATTGGTCAGAGTTATCAGTTTAAGTCACACTAAACCTCCTTTCCAGAACGTCGTCGAGGCGAAGTTCAAAATCCTTGAAATATGTTTCTGTATTAAATCAAATAAAACTCATTTTCATATGAGTGACAGGTTGTACACTCAGCCTCATTTTAAAAGTGAGAGTATTTGGAAAACGGGAAAGGCCTATTTCGCTGACTTGATTGAGTTCCCCCATTGTATCGTTTCTGTTAGGGGGTGTTTACGTGAGAAAACTCGCACCTGCGCGAGTTTCATACCGGAATGACTTCTTGATTTCGTATCGCGTTTACAAGTTTGCATGTTTTTCGCTGTCCCATGAGTAACATGACAATGCCATCCTGAATTGACGAAAACTACGCATGCGCTACCCGTTCCAGTTAACCGGCAGACCGATTTCACACCAAAGCGAGTGTTCGTTTCGCGTTTACATGATACCCTTGCGTAAGTTCCAACCGGAGTGAAATTCTCGCTCCAGTACAACAACCGGGGTGAACTCAAGCCGGTGTGACTCGCGCTGGCATGACATTTTGTGCTGGTGAAGTTTCGCCGGCGCGAAAGTCGCCCGGGTGTCATTTAAACACCCCCCTAACAAGCTGATTTTTTTTTTTGCGCCTTTTTGGTGACTTATAGTGAACGACTTAAGACTCTTGAAGGTTTACGAAAAACTCAGCTGAAAATCGGTAAAATACCTGCAACTTCAAAATGCTATGTGAAATCTGACACGGACTACAATTTGATGCGAGGCTTTAATTTTTACAGTACCTTTCTTCAAGATTGCAGTCATGCTGGAGTAGCCGGTTTGTTGATATATCTCCTGAAGGAACAAGTGAACCAAGCCCTTTGTGTAAGTAACACGTTATAACTTTAAGATTAGGTTTTTCAGTGCCTTTTTTGTGTGAAGAGAGTTTTAAAGGAATTTCTGATTTGTTTTCAGTCTTCAGCAGAGGAGCCCTGGTTCCAAGGAACTCGTTTTATGTCGATATTTCAGCTGGTTCTCAGACTTCCTTCAAAAACTGGGACAGAAAAGGACGTGGTACAAGAAACTGATAGGTAATTGATCCATCTCTTTCAGAAGGTAGATATGGTACCAGATTGTCTGGAGTTTTCTTCGAGGGTCCACTTTCCATCCAAGCTATTGTTTAATTCGAGATTTATGGTGATTACCTTAACTTCTGTTTGCAGGATCATGGGGGCTCTCAACTGCCTGCGGTTTATTCTTCTAAGAGATAAGTGGGACAAGGTGAAGAAGAGTTTGTATTAGTTATTCTGAGGCTGTTGGCGACACTCGGTCGGTGTTGTTTCGAATTTCACTATTGGATTGTTTTTGAAAGGAATTTTCACCCAGCTTCCCAACGCGACTTTGTAATAACCCAGTAAAACAGTCGATAGCGTCTCCCACAGTGCAATTCGACACAACAACGACTCAGTCTCGTGCGCAACCTCTAAAGGGCCAAAATGGGCAGATTTCAGACCAAAACGATTTCAGACCAAAACGGTGCAAAAACCATACCCTTTGGGGCGGCACATACCTAAATGGCTTATATAAGGACGTACCCCAGGGGACAACCGTAAAGATCTATAAATGTGAAATGACCCTAAAATATTTGCATGAATATAACAGGCCAGAGCCCCGATTTTAAGTACTAGGCGACTTTGAAAGACGCGTGCCTCACATATTTGTGGCGGATTAGAATGCCGGCTTGGCCAGAGGCCCTTTGTTTAAAACATGGCGGGATACTCGCAGCTTAAGGCAAGCATGTGCCTTGTAGCTGTCAACATAATGCTTTTTAATTACATTCTGTCATAATTAGCGAAACTCGATCTATGTTTGATTGAAAGTAATTGTACAAATCTGGTACCAGATAAACCGCTTTAAAAAAACAAAACAACAAAACTAGTTTATGGTTATTTCTCATTAATTTCACTTATCAAAACAAATATTTACTTTTATCAGTTTTCCCGTTTCTTTCAAAACATCCTTCATTTCTGGGCGTTTCACTGTAGTCAATGAAAGACACGTTTTATCGGTCTTCTTTTACGCGGGAATATCAAAATTTCTGCCTTTCAAAACGCGATGAACCAAAGCTCGCGGGGTACCAAGGCGCCAAAGGCGCACGATGCAGTCCCGGTGTTTTGTGAGCACCCGTTAAGAATATTGAACGCCAAAACTATCAAGTTTTGGTACAGCGAGAGGCAGCTAGTTTCTGTACCCAAAGGTTAGTGCATGGACTGGCTATCGAAAGAAAATAAAAGGGATGCTTGCCCAATGGATAGTAGGCCTAACTACGCAAATAAATGTCTCCTTGCATCCTTGTCTGCGAGGTTAGTACTAAATTTACACTCTAGAATACATTACACAACTCAATCAGCAACACTTTTCAAGTAGAATTGGCGATCAGTGTGGGCAATTTATATTTCTAAGGGACGTCCGTCGCACAAAGGCTTAACGCGCGGGGGTTTTTAGTCAACATAAGAGTTTCCTCACAATCGACCCAGTTAGAGTGCGATACTGTGCGCGTGCACTTTGCCTACAACTGGCAATAAGCTGAATAAACCGGAAGCTGAACACCATGAATAAGTTACTAAATTACATCGCTCAGGTTTTTTTCCTTTTTTTTCAAGTACCGGAGGGGTTTTTCGCGCATTCTGTTGCGCAGTTTGGCAGTGATATACCGAGCATCAGACAGGTAACGCGCCGAAGCCACCATTTTACTCTTCTTCTACCAAACAGTTTTCCTGCAATGGTCTTAGTACTGGTCCCGTTGCCGAAACCTTGCACGAGCAAGATACGGTAATCGAGAGTCGAGAATCCAGAATCGATATTGTACTCGGGACAAGAAAAGGTCGTCGTCCAAGGAACAACTGATGCAATGCAAGAGCTTCAAGCAGCTGAGAATCGCCAATTCTGGATTACAAGCAGTGAAGGAACTCCTGAGAAGCGTCCAAATTATAAATGAACTTTGGAGGCCAGTCAGCCACGGTGATTGTCGCACCACGCATAAAGTAGAATAAATCTGTTAGCCTGGTCTTGTCTTTGCCACAAATCACGTAAAACTATAAAGAAGGTACCACTATGAACCCTGGAAAATGAAAATTCAATAATACTATGGTTGACGACTGACAGTTTAAAAGAGAGACAACCTTCACCTCAGAATCTTGGGCGCGCCGCCTGTAAGCTCTGAGGGAGAGGGAAGCCCCATAATTTGGCCTATTACAAAAACAAATGACACTACAAAAATAACCTACAATTATAATTTCAAAAGGGAGACTACCATCACCTCAGAAACTTGGGCGCGCCGCCTGTAAGCTCTGAGGGAGAGGGTAGCCCCATAATTTGGCCTATTTCAAAACAAATGTCAGTACAAAGATGACCTACAATAATAATTTGGATAATGACCGACATTTCAAAAGAGAGACTACCATCACCTCAGAATCTTGGGCGCGCCGCCTGTAAGCTCTGAGGGAGAGGGAAGCCCCATAATTTGGCCTATTTCAGAAACAAATGACAATACAAAAATAACCTACAATAATAATTTGGATAAATGACCGACATTTTAAAAGAGAGACTACCATCACCTCAGAAACTTGGGCGCGCCGCCTGTAAGCTCTGAGGGAGAGGGTAGCCCCATAATTTGGCCTATTTCAAAACAAATGACAGTACAAAGATGACCTACAATAATAATTTGGATAATGACCGACATTTCAAAAGAGAGACTATTATCACCTCAGAATCTTGGGCGCGCCGCCTGTAAGCTCTGAGGGAGAGGGTAGCCCCATAATTTGGCCTATTTCGAAACAAATGACAGTACAAAGATGACCTACAATAATAATTTGGATAATAACCGACATTTCAAAAGAGAGACTACCATCACCTCAGAATCTTGGGCGCGCCGCCTGTAAGCTCTGAGGGAGAGGGTAGCCCCATAATTTGGCCTATTTCAGAAACAAATGACACTACAAAAATCACCTACAAAAATTATTTGGATTATGACCGACATTTCAAAAGAGAGACTACCATCACCTCAGAATCTTGGGCGCGCCGCCTGTAAGCTCTGAGGGAGAGGGTGGCCCTATAATTTGGGAATTTGGCCTATTAAGTAAAAAACAAGTAACAATACAAAGGTAACCTGTAATAATAATTTTTGGATTATGATTGACATTTCAAGGAGGCTGAAATGACTGATATAGAAACCATACTGTATCTGTGACGTTGATTATACAGATCGCCCAAGCGAACTCGAAGATGTTGAAGTGGAAGCTAGAATATCTGGAGTAATCCAGCGTCTTGGGCTCCTGCCAGCGAATAAGATTTTGGCGGGATTTCGACAGTGCTTGGCGGGCTTTTTGATTTGTCACTGGAGGCACATCGACGCTTACATCGTCTTAAGCCAGAGAAAAAAGAGTTGAATCCTTCGCCGTTTGATAAAAAAGGTCGTCCACTGAACCAGATAATCGATCTTGCTGTTCCTCAAGGAGATGTGAAGTAGAGCTCGAGCTCTCGCATTCGTTTACACTGGCGACTAAAAAATGTGCATTGTTAACGGCTTTTCTCAAATGTCAAATAGAGAGGATTTAAAAATTTCTTTGGTCAGGGTCTTTTCCACGCAGAGTTCCTTCCAAACCGGAGAAAGATGTGCCAGCAGCGAGTGTATTCCTACTTGTGGGTCCACAGTAAAACCTCGATACGCCGACTCGCCGTTTTCGCTTCGAAGGTCACCAATGTTGACACGGCATACTACTCTTGAAAGAAGTTAAATAAGCCATCGGAGCACTATTTTCTTAAAAGAAAGCACTTGAAAAGCCACTGACAGCGTATCAAGCCTATTTAAATCCCAATGTGGCGAGAGAACTGTAGTTATCAATTGCGAAGCCAGCCGCGAAGATCGACTCCGACCGTGAAATGAATTTATAATCCCAAATAGTCTGATCAAATTTCGCGTTTCCTTGAGATGTCTGGTTCGTTTAATCAGAAGTACAAAGTTCCTTGACAGGCAATGTGTCCGGCGCTCTTCAAAGGTGTCTGGAGGAATGCTTAAAACTAATTACGAAAGTAACGCTTGTCTGTTATTGGAAACCGATCTGCGGTGGTTGCTGTGGAGATTAGGCCTCCTCCTGCGCGCACTAAAATCGGGGCTCTGGCCTGTTATCGCGCTTGATTGGCTGTCTGCTAAAACGGGGTTCCGAATCAGGTCAAAAAAGAAAAATGTAAACAATTAAATAAGAACACTATTTGTCTTCTTCCAAAGGGTTTGGTGGAAGAAATTGTTTGCTAAGACCCGAGAGCTGAAGCTGAAGTTTGTATTCGTGCTTTTTTTTAAATTTGATTTTGATAACCGGCAAATCTTTGATGCGGCAACGCCGAACACCAGTCATGCCAGTAATAAAAGAGGACTCTGAAGTTTCATGTAGCTTGGATAAGGATTCTAAATGGGATTCAATTCACTCAGTTTCCTAACGCTAATCATTAAACTTTAGAGTAATTTGCTGTTTGGTGTTCAACCGTTATTGTTTTTGTTCTCTTACCATAATTATTATCTGAAATGACCCACCCCTTCCCCTCAAAAATCAGAAGTTTGGCAATAACGCGGGGGAACCGTCCCCCATTTTGTCTTTATGCTGCACAGACGAGGCGGCCTCGATATTTTGATTGGGCGTTTCCCTGAAGAGCAGCCCAATAATTACTGTGGGCCCTTATCATTCCATTCCCCTACACAACCCTTAAAAGGTTGATCACGTGACACCATGATACCATAGGCCCATCTGTTCACTCTCTTGCTCTTTTCTTGTAGCTTGATCTCCCAGTCGTTTTTGACTTCCCGATCGGCAGATCAACACCATACAAGTTAGCTTAGGTAGCTGTCAGCGTAGTGTATGGGTCCCCATTACAACCAACCAGGACTTTGCGAAACATATGCTACTGTATCTACATATGAACTGGCTAACCACCGTGCTTTTTTCTTGTTGTTTTAGACAACAGTTTGGAAAAACTTCAAAACTATTGAGACGAATTTCGTGGACCCCTTAAGAGAAACATTAAAAATAACCAGAATACAATACCAAGCAGAACTGTTAAGCAAACGGAACGAAATGACCGGAAATAAACGTAAGTTCGGCGGCAACAAGTTTAGAGCTATCAACCCACACCGGCTCTCCGACTTCAGTCTGAGCCCGCGTAGCAATCGTTACGAAACGAGTTATTGCGTGACAGTTGGCGCGAGGGAAAAGAAACAAAAATGGAAGAAGAGGGGAGGGGAGCGTACACCGTTTTTGCTCTCTTTTCAACTTTCATGACGAACTCCGGCGGAAACGCTTGCTACGAATACTAACTTTAGTCGGTCGCCGGGCTTGAGACGTGTAAAGAGAAATGAAGAAGTTAACAAATTAGTGTTTTGAAATATTGAATATGAGATATCATCAGAACTGCAGGATGAAAACTTAAATATAAAGAGAACTATTGCAGTGATGGACGCAACTTTTGCAGTTGAGAAAGGAACAGCTTGAAAAATTCGGCTTTGGAGAAGTGCTGAAGTACCTGTACACATATAGTGTACTAGTTTTTTTGTGTTGAAAAACACTCAGCTCTTCTCGCGCACACTGTTCAGTGCCTACTTCATTCACTTCATACACCTTGTTAAAAATTGAGCGAGCAAGTCTTAAGTGCCCTTTTTTTTCAGGAATAGAGGCAAAAGAGGATATTGAATTTAACATCAAAAGTCCCGATGGCAAGTCACTGGAGGTGATGCCTCTAAGAGACCAGTGTGAGGTGAGATGGAAATTCCCATATTCATCTGGAAACATTGTGATTATATTCCCCGGCTACAGGAGTCAAAAAATGCGCACGACTGGGTCGAGTTGTTCAAAGGCCGATTAGCGTAAATGCACAGTCTAAAATCTAGGGTTAGTTACTATGAAAACGCATGTGTCGTTTTACAGTTAACCCAGGATTAGATCTAACCCGGTTTCGAGCAACTCGACCATGGAGTTCATTTGAACGCATGATGTCCCCCCTGGGAAAGATAAGCATTAACATCTGGGAATGTGCCCACCTAACCCTCCCCTAATTTCTTCATTGGTGCAATATGTTGGGTACGCCCCATTCATATTTTTCACGTGTACGGTTCACGGCACTTAAGATTTGTTAGAAATCGGCTTGGAATTTATCGACAACAGTGGCGAGTGTTAAAACACAAAGTATTTGAAATCATTTCACAGTTGGTGATTTCCTGTGTATGTTGTTGTTTGCAGGCGCTGCAGTCCGGCCTATACTCGCTGGATATGATGGAAAGCGTTCTTGCCAGAATATCAGAGATCGCCAACAGTCGAAGCAAAGTAGGAAAATAAGGGTTGTCGTGAACGGCACGTAAATACCGCCGTTGCTGTAGTGTTCGCCACCAGGACCATGAATCGTCATCAACTGAGGGAACCCATCAACTAAGGGGAGCCGGCAACCGGTCAAGTCGTCAGGCAGCTTAGGCCACTGGTCTGGCTAACGGCACTGATAGTGCTCGTTTGAACGAAGCTTAAACCTCGGATACTGTGGATGGGTTGCGGACTGTTATCAGCTGGTGGTTAAATTCCAGTCGACAAATCAAAGCGCTTTACAGAGAATCCAGGGAACGAAGCGGAGGCTTACGAAGAATCGAGCTTTATTTCAAATTTGATTGTTGCTAGCGTAAACTAATCACATTCTGAAACCGCATTATCTTAAAGAAACTTAACCTTTATATTCTGAGCAGTTTCAACGTAAATTATAAACTCGAAAGATAACACGAACTAGTGAAAGAAGCGGAAAGGGAAGAATTTACAATAAGATTGTGATCACTGTTTCTGCCTCAATGAGAAACTGAAAGCAGTCGCTTAGAATTTGTATGTATTCGAGTAAGCTTTGTCTTTATAAAAGCTGTCCTTCAAGAACTAACGGCACTCATAGGAACCATATTACATTGTTTCGGAGGCCACTGAAAGACCAAGAGGACAAAACGTCATACAATATTTAATATTGGGTGGTTATTGTCCATTTATCTTGGAACGTACATCCCTTGTTGAGCTTTCGTTTCAGTGGCTCACAACTCGCATAATAAGCTCCAATTTGTGCCTCGCCACAAGTTACTGTCATCATGTGTAACACTGACTCTTCTATCCGCCTCGTGACAGTCACTCACGTAGACCTCGTGACAACAGACTTGTATTTGTTAGCGCAAAGAGCTTGCGTCACATTGATTTCTTTATGACGTCTTCAGTACTGCTGTAGGTTTATCGCAGGGAGGCCACGCCAATCAATACCACAAACACCGCAACAGATACCAGAAACTCCACCGGAAATTTCCATTCCACCTTCTCTGGCTGTAAAAAGAGAAATAAATCAACGGCGATAAATGCCTTTGTAACTAATTAATTTCATGGATGCAGGGAACTGGTTGCACAAAACTCCTGCACTCGTGGTCAATTCTGATCTAAGTATTCTTAACACAAAACGTTTGGCGGTTTGACGTAGTTATATTTGTCATAGTTTTTGGTTGAATTGTTTCGGAAAGCAGTTTGGATGGTAACCAAACACAAACCCATAGATAAAGAATCTTGCGCAGGTTTTATCTCTTGCTTACTTTTCATGGTTACGGTTCATCAATTCTTGACGCTTAAACATTTGGAAACCATAGCTCTTTCAACACAATAGTCTCTTTTTTTCCTGAAACACCTTTTATCCAACTCACCTCCGCACTCCAATTCTTTTCGTTCCTCCACCACTACAACAACATTTCTTTCTGTAGTTTTAACACCACGATCAACAACCAATTCCTATGGTTTTGCTTTAACACCGACACCACCAAAATGCTATTGTTTTCCACCAACACCACTGACACCACAACATTATTATGGTTTCCCTTCACCTTTGAGATTCCACCGCAAACAGGCGGCTCAAAGAAGCCCACCTATACTACTGATGCGACGCCACGTATTTTATGTCCCAAAGTCACAGACACAGATATCAGGATCACACCAGAGCTACTAAGATAATCTATATCAAACTCGTTAGAATGACGAATGATACCTTTTTTGCTGTGGTGGGAAACTGCTCGCGCAAAACACGTTTCTCTGCTGTTTTAGGACTTTTGTCTCTTACGGGTGCTGAGCAACCCTCTCCTCTGCAACGGGAAAATTATTTCAAGTTAATTCACTTAGGACATCTCTTAGTTCTTGATTTCACCATTAAACATTACTTTTAAAAGTGCTTTATGAGAAACATGCATTTATATGTAGCACGAGCTTCGTAAGGCAAAGGCTGGGCCTGCTCAGATATTTTAAAGCCTTGAGTACTGATACGAATCGGAGACTGCAAAGTAATCTCCCACTTGGCGGGCCAGTGACCAACCAACTCAACTAACCATGCGGCGGGTTAAGTGTCGCCTAAAAATCAACTTTCGAATCTCTGAGTCGTAGCTGTGCGTAGTTGCCTCTATGCTCACTACAGCCTGGTTGTGGCCAGAATCCTTTTTTGAAACTCTCACCTGCATAGAGATTCCTGGTTGACATCAGTAGCGGAGGAATTTGATATCTCAACGCTGTGAACGCTGCCAAAGAAGTCGGTCACCAATACCTTAAAAAAGAAAAGAGGAAACTTTATATCTGTCACCAAAACTACAACCATTGACAGAAGTCCCTGGGAGAGTAATGCAGAATTCTTCTTAAACTCATTAATAATTCATAAAGAAAATACAAAAGAAATTAATGTCTAATGAGGGTTTGGAAATCAGATGAAAAACTGGTCATTTTTGCATCCTTAATTTCTCCTTCTAAGATAATTTTGTTTAAGAAGTAATATCAAGCATTCAACACAGTGTTTCATCACTAGATGAATCACCTCGAAGTTCCTCAAAAATACTCTGCTGCGCGTCGTATTTTCAACTCTCTTCACGGTGTTTCATCTGGTGATGAAACACTGCTTCTCATGCTTGATATATTACATGATTTTCTGTAATTTCTGGGTTCCTTCATAAAACAGTGCATCCTTTTCGAAATTTTCTTACAGCTCCGCTCATTCCACTCTAAACAAAGTTAAAACTCGAAAAAATTCTGCGGGATACAGGCGTCCAACGTTGTTTGTGGGTTGAAGGGAGCAGGGGTTGGGTATTGCTATGTTAATTGGAAAACGCCCCAGAAATGCTTAAGTGTCCCAAGACTTTTGTCCATGATTGTACATGTCGCTTACTCAAACAGACTTGGAGACCTGTCAAGGAAGAAAATGTACTTCATACCTTTAATCTCCGATCACGTTATGGAATCATGTTAGAAATGTTTTATACGCTTTACCTTGTTAGGGTCCCTGTTGAATAAGTCAGATCTCACTCCTGGTGTAGATACCACTAAATTTGGCGTAGTGTAACTGAACTACAAGAACAAAGAACACTTTGGTGAGCTCGTAGGTTACACTAGTTCTGTATTAACTGCATGTATGCGCTAAGGTATAATCATCGTTAAACACGACCACTGAGTTTAGCTTGGTTTATGCAGCATTAAATGCTAGTCCATTCCAGGGTTATCCTCTTGCAACGTGTATATACACAAGGTAAGAGAGAAACCTGTGATTTAAAATTGTTGTCTTCGGACACGATATGGCCATACCCTGACACCATAATTGACCACCGTACCTCAACGTGTTATTAAGGCAAGCTGAATAATCAAATCGTGTTACCCAAGGAAGTTCCTACTCTTAATGGTATTGTTGATAGATGGGTGTCTTAAAAACACTTGCATTCAATCATGATGATGCTACAGACAGTGACCATGACAGTTTGGGTAGAAACTTTACATGCATGCATCTTAACACAATCATCATCTTGTACTGAATGTGAATTCAATTCAGCTCGAGAAAGCAACGCTTTACTGTTTTAGGTCACTCTCAGTTGGAGACACGCCACCCTTGAGGGAGTGGTTAACAAAAAATCTTCGCCAAGAAAGCCGTATTCTGAGTCGGTCAATAATACTACTGAAAACAGCTTATCATGCTTAAAACAACACAGCTACTTAATGATGATGATGATGATGATGATAGCAAATAAGAAATATTAAATGAATTTACCAAATCTCCCACGGTGGCCTTGCTGTTAGGAGTGACACCTTCTAGAAACTGAAGAACGTAATACGTGTACCTGTCTATCACGTGAACTCCAATGGCTGGGTCTTCGTGATGCTAAAAAAATAGATAATGATGAAAAGAAAACAGTAAACACAACAACTTTCCTATCCAAAGTTTGTATAAAAACATTTGTCAAGAGAAAAAAAAGTGAATTCAGTGTTAAGGTAGGGCGCGTAGATTTTCTTGTTGGGCAAGTAGCTTTTAAAGCTTACAGGGTCCAAGCAAGTCATCCTCTTACAAAATCATTGACTAAGACCAGCAAAAAGTCGCCATGGGAAAGCAAAATGCCAGAGCTACTTGACCAAAAGGCAAGCTGGAATTCAAGTTTTTTTTAGCCCTGTTAAAGTATCATTCCTTGAAGCTGAGATCCTGGGTTCCAGTCCGAGAGGGAACAGTCATCCTGAATTTAATTAGGGTCCCTGTACACAAAGATGAACTCACAGAAAGGGAATCTTCTCCAACTAAACTGCTGCCAACGCCCAGAATGTTTGGTGAGTAAAGCTTCAGTGTCATGGAGTATGCTTGGCAGGTGTCCACAATCAAGAACACCTCATTATACCTGCAATGATCCAAAAATAGAGGTTAAAAATGAGGGATTACTGTACAGAAGTATACCAAGCAGCTCAATGGATTACTCAGTAGCAGATTGAGGGGTGGGTATTGAGATACCTAGTCTAGGACAGAGATAGCCTGACAAAACAGCACACATTTGCAACCACACTACTTGTTTCCACACAAAATAACATCTGAGGAATGACTGCAGGTTGGTCAAAGCAAATTCCCCGCAAGGCATGATCAATCAGAAGTATTACCCAGCTCTGAGTAGTGACCAACATCAGTATGGCCCTCAGACGTCATTTCGCGAGGAGACTAGCATCATGAAATGTTTGCCGTTCTCTCAGGCTAGGCTAGAGTGGGATCTACACTCCTGGGTCCTTTCCCTTGAGGTCTGACATTATTACTGCTGCACCCACCGTCGTTTTTGCCACATTTGCTCAAAGGCATCAGCCAACTCTATGCTTGTGATCTCCTCAGAATCTTGAAACTTAAGAAACCCATCACCCCCATGGCCTACAAGGAAAAAGGAAAAACAACAGCATTACAATTATATTCCCTCCACGCCTTTGAGTTTTCATGGGAAACTTGATCGTGTTAATAACAAACCTGTCATGTAGACGAGAATGTTGCTTCTTTCATCAGAAAGTAATCGCTTGGATCTTGGAACACTGGATGGAAGACGACCTGTTATATAAAAATATGGAAAATATCAAGTGATCACAATTTCACTGAGAGGCACAAAATACTACTTTATAGTTATAGTTAATGGTACAGGGTGGGAAACCATCTTGGAAAATTTAAAAGGAAAGTAGAAAACAAGTCATATTTTTTTCTCAGTTTTACCTGTCAAGATTCTGATGAAGTTTTCCACTGTAACCTGTAACAAAAGGTTTCAGAGGTTTAATTTTACTCTTGTTGCCTTCAATTATGGTTGCAATGCTAGGCAAAGAAGGTAAAATTTTAAGTGTTTCAAAATCTTCACAACAAAAAAATTACTGTACCAGAAGGTACATGTATACGCGTAGACAGGTGGACCACACAATTTTGACATACTTATAACTATCACTACGAAATTTTTGATTGGTAGTGACATATGGTAAATGGAGAACCTGCTTTTCCATTTCTTTCCTTTTTGGATTCATTGGCACTTAAAGTAAGTTTCTCACATGACAATGGTGCAATATTCTATTTTCCCTTAGGAGGCTGCATTTTTTAAACCTACAACAGGACTATGATGTCATGATGAATAGCCTTGAGTGTCCCTTAGTTAGATCTCTAAAGCTGGCCATAGCATGCTGGATAGACTTGCCCGGATTGAACTTGACATTTTTCAGTGACATTTTCCCTCATGACTGATGACCCAACTAAAATTAATCTTAGAAAGTCTATATGCTGTTTTATTATATGGAGGAGAGTGTTTTACTGGGAACTAAACCACTCGTAGATTCCATACGCCACTTCATCCGGGACCCGAGTGGCGTATTTTCCGTATGTCACCTTTGTGAGTGTCGTATCGTTCAATGACGTCACGATTCCCGCCTTTTGCTTTTGTTGAATTGGTTTCTCCATATAATAAAAAGAACATTACACGTTGGCTCGAAGATATGAATTTTATGTTCGAGTGGCAAGAACAATATCTCACTCGTTCGCTTCGCTCACTCGTGAGATATTGTTCTTGCCACTCGAACATAAAATTCATATCTTCTCGCCACCGTGTAATATCCTCTATATATGAAGCAGGTAAAGCACAACAAATAGAAGCAGAGCTGAATAGGTATGGTATTCATGTTATAGGTGTGGAAGGGAGCAGGTGGAGCAACAAAGCTGCATAGAATGCATCAAGGTAGGGTAAAAAGGCAACAATGGTATGTGCCTTATATGGTACTTGCACACAAGGGATCTGTTAAAGTGTACCTCGTATCCTCTGTAATCCACTTCAATGTCATCACCGTAGACATTGATATGCTGATTAGCATTGTTAAACACTGTGCCTGTGAATGACAAGGGGAATGAAATGATTGAGTTTCTGTATAATTATGTTAAAACCCTAAAATCGCAGACGATTTTAATTCAGACAAAAGAAAACTGTCCAAAATTTCTATGTCTTAGAATTTTACAGAGCTTATTTAAGTTAAAAAATATTTGTGCAATTATGTTAGTGATAAGTATACATTAAACAGGCTAAGTAGAAGTATCCAATGACCCTGTCCAATTGAGTCTGATTGTGCAAAACAGCTATGCCTGTCTGACAAAACAATTCAATAAACCACATGGAAATACAAAGCTGCGACTCAAGGTCACTGGGATCTGTTACAATATTTGAGAGCAATTGAGTTCCAACAAAATGGCTGTTGCCAAGGTGAGGGAAAATTTTCAGATCGTCCTTAAATCTTTCCCTTACACCTTAGAGGGCTAATATTGTTTGTTATGTACACAGGAAAATTTGAGCCCTGTGATGCTTAAGGAAAGATTTTACAAAAGTTTAAATATTACAAGGATTTTTTTTGCAAAACCACTCAACCATGATTGGGTGGTTAGAGTTGTTTTTCCCATACAAATCCTTCTAATCTTTACCAGCCATAGTAATCACTATTTTGGAGATATACAGCAGAAAATTTGCAGGTTTCTTAATTTTATATGCTCTCTCAGTTGATGCTAAGCTGCTGCTAAAAACTGTTTTCTTGTTTACAGAAAGTTGATTGCATGACCAACTGCTGCAAAAGGCCTGTTCATCACTCCTCTAGAAATGACATGTGGGCCATCAAAATGATGCCCATGAAATCCCAAATCTTTTCCGTCAACAGATTTTGAAAATATAAATCCTATAGGTACTGTCGTAAGTGTAAAGTTTCTTGATTGATTATGGATAATTTTTTTAAACATTGAGAAGTGTGAAAGGTTTGAACCCAGGAGTCAATTCATAAGTACATGTAAGTTTAGCAAGATTATCCAGGTAAACGTAGTCCTAATTCTATATAGGACTGTTGTTGACAGTGACTAACATTTCAACAACCTGTGCTGTAGTCATCTTCAGAGAGTGAACTCGTCAGTACAGAACAGGATTGGCAAGCTTGAAGGATGCTATATACTTCTACTATTGCTTTAGATTTTAGAAAATCTGAAACAGGAATCGTAGCCACTACGTGAAAATGGCGAATCTGGAATGTTATTTTCCCTGTGAGAATTTTATAGCTGAGGAACTATCTCTTGTAAGGTGGGCCTTGGTAGATTTCTGCTTATAAGTCAGTGAAACGTAGAGGTTTAAATCCTTTGTAAGGAAAAGTATCACTAATGGTGTATCACAACTTCCTACACCTCCTACATGTAATTTCTTTGAAAAATCATAATTAGCTTATTAAAGGTGATACGAACAGTGTAGGAAAAACTAAAGACTCACCTGGTCTTGGATTGCGAGCATTACAGGCCATGTCATCAGCAAGCATAACAATAATGTGACTGTGTGAATATGAAAGTAAAAAGACAGTGATTATTGTAAAATGTGTGATTCCAGAAAATATCCATACCCCCCCCACGGATGGTCAATGGAAATTCCTAAGGGGTGGGGGGGGGGGCTAAACGGTAGAAATTTCCTAGGGGTATGGGGGGTGCCAACGAGAAGAATTTTCCACAGCATTGTAAAAGACGCGATCGATCGTACGAGACAAACATAAGTATATGTGGATCATTTTGATTTGTAGCACAACAAAAATCATAAATAGATGCCCTTTCGAGAAAAAACTTAAAGATGTAATGGTCGGTCCGTCCAACGTTTAACTTTGACGAAGTCTCTTAAATAAATATCGTCCTTCAGGCAAATCGATCGCAATTCTCGGTCCAATTCTCAACAGGTCCCTTGCTTCTCCGGGGATAAATTTTAGCGCATCGATTTATAATGTCGAACATGTATCTCGATTGTGGACTCGATTGCAGATTAGTCTGATAAAAACTTAGGCTAATCGAGAACAAACGTTGTCTATCTCAGCCCTATATTTCTCGAGCTTCGTGTAAACAACTTTATGCAAATTTCGGTTGAGTTCATCGCGACAAAGCGTTGCGTGACGACGCAAATAACAGCTTTGCTGTATTTTATTATTGACTTCTAATAAAGTACCGTTGAAGGCAAGCTGTTTGTGGAACAGACTTCTCCATCAAAGACAATATCATAATACTATTTTTCAGGCATATTGTCAAGATGTATGAAAAAAACTATCTTGCTACAACTAGCACAGGTGTACTTGTAGCTGCCCACTGGCTTTTCTTATGGTTGCTTTCTACAGACCTTGTTTGAATCCCCTTATAAATACTTCACTTGAAGGCTGATAAAGATATGCTGGTCAGTGAAGCATTATTTTAAACTGATCACATGATATGGGACTGCATAAGACTAGGCTCTCATTTCCAGAAAAGCAGTTTTAAGGGGTGTCACAAAAACTCAGAACTCAGACCCCACTTAGAATTGAACTGAGTGCCTGTGTTGTCGAGACATCCAGGGGTCTGAGTTTTTCACGGTCGGAGGTCTGAGTTTTTGTGTCACCCCAGTTTTGCGACGTTTCTATTATTGACTCTATAATTCTCTGTATACAACATACCACGCAGCTCCGGTTTTTCAGGAGCAAAGTGTAGGTTGTGCAGTTAATCCCAATGTTTAAAACTCCACACTTTCAATTTTTGTTTGTTTGTTGACGAGTGAACGCATCTAATTACATTTCTTGATATTTAGAAATAATTTACCTACCTATCGGGGATTCCAAGTCTTTTGACACTTCTATAAATGGACAGAACGTTAGCTACATGGCGATAGTTGAACCAGAACCGAGACGTACAAACCTAAAAAATAGAGAGTTTTAAGTCCGCTTCCTCTACTCCACTGTCAGTGATGGTTTTATATTTTTTCTCTTACCAATACCGCCCAATTGTTTGTGTGATCACTCTTCAAGAATTTATCGAAAGATTTCTCCATTTTTGCTGGCATCGACTGAAACAACAAGGCTATCACAACTCGCAGCAGCACACATTTTGCCGCCATCTTGGTTTTACGAATACCGAAAGGCTTCATGGGTAACTCTACTCTACGAGGCGTGATGCACTGCGTGATACGAGAGACTTTTGTTGATTTTTCTGTCAGTTTTTTCAGAAATTTGTAGAAAGTTGAATATACGTTGGTATAAGAAGATTTGAAAGCCGTCAATAACGGTGTTAATGTTTCCGTTTCTTTTTTTACGACTGCCACAGGAAAATGTTGCTGGATTTCCGATTGTTTCCGATTCATGACGAATTTTGACAAATGGTAATTACCATGTTGTCATAGCAACGATGGAACCAGTTCGCTCAAAGTGTTAGAACCTTCGACGGATGTCCAGTTTGTTCGCCTCTGAATGTAAACATTCAAGAATAAGTACAGATCATGACTGCCGAGGAGAGTAAAGATTACATGGCGAAAACAGAGGTTCATCAGCTTTTTGAGGTATGATATCGGAGAATCAATTATGTGTAATCTGTGCCACGGTGTGCGAAACAGCTCCAATTTGAGAGATTCCCGCATGATAACAGTCACCAATAATTAACAGTGACTAATGGATATGAAGACCGCTTCTATGATATTTTTAAAATGAAATTTGTAGACTTTGTCCTCCAATTTATAAACTATTTAGTAGTTTTGAAAATTTTACTCCCTTCATCAAGTTTGGATGTACGATGTACGTTTTTGTAGCCCCCTTTGTGGGGCGCAGCAACTAAAGGCGAATGATAATCTTTATGCTTATTCGCAATCTTATAGAATCGGAGTAAGGTGCATCTTTTAACAATTTCAAATGCGAAAAAAAATACATGTCCTGTAAGCTCGAGGAAATGGAAAAAGAAAACTAAATTAAAAAGGACCAGTTTCGGCTGAAGTTAATTGTAATGTTTATCTAAATTAGCGCAATACATAAATTTTTCAAAAATGTAAGCTTACTAGTTACAATTGCTTACACCACTGTAACATGATGTTTGCCCATATTTCAATGACTAAATAAGTGAGGGATTTTCTTTCTGTAACTTTATTGCACCGAACCGAACAGCCTGGTTTCATCAGACCTTTTCTGCGGATGTTTTTTTTAAAGTCCTCACCTGCATGTTTACTTTCAAAATGGAATATCAATAGCGACAAATAAACAAATTGATTGACGTATGTGTGCCAGCCTGCCAGGTGCGAACGATAATTGTTGTGGTTATAATTATTTGTTAAAATCCTAAGTGCATGACTTAAAATATGTTTCTTTTGTTTTTTGATCTGAACGTTCTACAACAGCTCAAAGAGTTAACCTTTTGAGAGGCCAATGAAATTGATAAGAATTAATTATTAAATTTTCCATGACATCTGTTATTTTTAAGTGCTGTAGTTTTTTAATTATGTCAATGATTTTTCTTCAACAGACTGAAAAATCTTGATCTTTTTTTTTCTGCAGGGGATGCTGACTGGCCTACTTTACCATAAGCCAGAGGATCATTTAGCTTTTCTGGAAAATTGCATCTCCCTCGCAAAAACCGAAAAAGACATCAAGTGGAACACTTTCCTTGATGTCAGCAAAAAGCCATTACCGCCCATCCCAAAAACTGATGGACCCATTAAATCTGAGGCTGGAGATGAGGTACGCACTTTTACAACTGAACCAGAATTGAAAACAAGACAACCTCTTCCACCAATCAGTGGCCAGCGTCCATCCATTGACGATGATGAGAAGGACTTGACAGAAACAAATATTTTAACATCAGAATCAGAGGAGGAGGTGGAGGTAGAATTTTCAGGGCAGAGGATCGTGTTTGTTCTTGGTAAGTGTAAAGTTTTGTAAGGTTATGCTAATTACCCCAGGGGGACACCCATATAAAAGGGACTGTAAATTGCAGATTTTTGTCTCACTTAAATTAGTCTTTGGGATGGAAAGTCATGATATTTGCCCATTCAGGTATCGCTGAGGTCTCTGCATAAAGAAATGTACAAGAAATGCTATGACACTGATCTCACAGAAGTCTAACTTTTATAAATAAAGAAGACAACATCCTTCACAATTATTTAGATCCCTTACTCTTATTTAGATGTCTGTTTTATTATGGTTTCCTTTAGGGGTCAGTTTAAGTTTGAGCCACACCCACGTTGGTGTCCCTTAGGGGTTTAATTTTAAATTTCCGATAGGCATCCCCGTTTATTTCAAATCAGTATAATGTTTCACAGGACAAGGTATAAAAAATTGAACTGATTGTCCCAAACAGGTTTCATTTTTAAAGGTGGTTGAACATATTTCTATAATAGAGATAGTCTGCTACACAGCTGTTTTTAGTGTCGTCACGCAATGCTCCTCCCCACTAACAGCTGCTGAAAACCGAACTACATTCCTTTCCCTTGATTAACCAATTATAATTCAGCTCCCATTTTCTGGAAAGTGTTCGCGCCACCTTTGCGGTACTGTGACTCCTCCAATCACAGCTTTGCTTTTATCGTTACCCCATGTGTGAATGACAGAATAATCAAAATCGTCGCGTGAAAACAAGCAATTAACTACAGTGTTGTTGTAGTCAAGTCCTATTCAAAATTTAGGAGATAAGCAGCAACAGCAAGCAAGTTGAGCAAATTGCGATTCACAACATGGATGTGCTCATAAAGTTGCCAGGTATAGTTTCGGGAAATCGCTCATCGATAATTTATTAAGACTGCTTTTTGAATCAGTACCCTTGAGAGTTTAGTCTTCACAGAACACAATGAGCACATCGGGTACATTAAATTCTTCACTACATATCAGCACATATGCACGTTAAATGAAGAACCAACCGATCCTGGTAAAAGTTTTCCAGGCCTATCAAACCCTTTTTTCACTTGGAACTTTCTTGACCGCTTCAAACAAACTTTTTTGCAAATTAACCTTTTCGTTGCTTGAAAACACAGAGCCCGTCTAAATTCAGCGATAATTGATTGATTTGTCGAAAACTGAGAAGCGTGCTCACTTCCTAGCGCCCTTCGGCTCACATATTGTCAAATTTCTTGTACGTGATTGGTTTGTTCGTTAGACCACAAACACAAAGGGAAAGGAATGTAAATTGGCTTTCAGCAGCCGTTAGTGGGGAGGAGCGTTGTGTGAGGACACTAAAAACAGCTGTGTAGCAGACTATAATAGAGAGGGCTTTATCAGTTTCATCGTAAACAAATTGTTTGTTGCAAAAAAGAAAAGTTTTGTGGGGATGGAGACATGTCATGTACAGGGGACTGCTTTCACGTCCTACATATTTCTTTCCGTTTATAGGGTCTTTTTCCTTGATGCAAAATTGAAATCAACTTATTCATGTACTCCTTTGATTCTTGTACTCTTAAAAAAAAACAGAATTAGTAAAAAGAAAATATAGTTAAGTTAGGCCCGGTTCAGACACCAAACTTTTCATGAGCTGAACCTGATTCGAATTAAGGCTGACCCAAACTATTTACACCACCTGAATTGATTCAGACGCTGATCTCAATTCCGGCCGAACTAAATCAAAAAGGAGAAAAATGCTCATTTTGGTGAAACTGCTTGCAAAATGCGTTATACAAATTTTTGTTTTAGGTTCAGTAAATGAAAAGTTCTGTGTGTGAATCAAAACTGTTCCAAAGTTGTTCCACAGTTAAAATTTTTGGGCTAGGTGTGAAGAACGGCTGAACTGTTCCAAATTGAAATAGGCGTTCCTAATTGATTCAGACGTCAAACTTTTCATGTACTTAATTCAATGTATTAGGTTCGGCTCATGAAAAGATCAGCGTCTGAACCGGGCCTTACTCATACTGGAGACCAGGAGATTCTCTAGGCATAATTTATAGATACCTGTGGACTTAGATTGTCGTCACACAAAACAAAAACTCTTATTGTACACTACACTTTTCAGTACACTTTGTGGCAGATTTCTTTGTCAGCATTGTACAACTAACATTGTCAAACTTAATTGAAATAGCAATGCAATTTATTACTTGAATCCCTAACATCATCGCTGCATCATGCCCAACAGCGAACATTGCCACTTCAACTCCATGGGGGGACCCATACAGAGAAGAGTTTGGCACATAATAATGTAAATTATAATGCTTCATTATTAAGCTACTACAAAGTGCTGCAGCTTAAATTATATACAGTCAATCATTCATCCTTTAACACTTTATGTGAACACCACAGGTGGACCAGGATCAGGCAAGGGGACCCAGTGTGCTAAAATTGTTGACGAATTTGGTTATATACACCTGTCTGCTGGAGATCTTTTGAGACAAGAAGTGGCCAAGGGAAATGAAAGGGGACAAATGATTGAAAATATTATGAAGGAGGGAAATCTTGTACCTCAGGTAACATAAGCATGTAGATCACTTTAACTTTTTTGTAGCTGTCAAGGTTGTCATCAAGTTTTGAATCAGCAAATAAAGATTCATCTGTAGCATCTCACAAAAACTTATGGTGTCACCTATAGCTTAATTTACACTTTGATGACCCTTAACAATGATGGGCGCATGGTGGAGGGACCAAAAGGCAGGCAGCCTTACTGTGATTGCTATTGTTGTCTCTTTGTGAACTTTGTCTTTGTTATTTTTATCTTTTTTAATGTAAGGTAGAGGGTTGTAACCGATAATTAGGCTAATTGTAACCGATAATTACAGACGTAATTGTATTGAGCTGTCAATGTCTGCACTGAATTGTAAAAAAGAAGAACAATGAGCGCAGCCTTAACAGATGTCGATACCTTCTTGGCTTAATTTTAACTCCAAGAAGTTTCTAAGTGGGTCTGAATTCATGACATTATTTTTTATTGGGATCCATCTTCACAGGAAATTACCATTGAGTTGTTAAGAGATGCTATGAGACAACACAAGGAGTGTCCTGGATTCCTTATTGATGGGTTTCCTCGAGAAAATCAACAGGGGATTCAGTTTGAACAAGAGGTTAGTATCATCTCATGAATGGATGCATGGGTGGGGTGGTACAGTAAGTGGGTGGACAGGAGTGAGGGAGGGAATGCCCATGGTACAGTAGTACATTTTAAGAATCTTTTTACTTTGATATAGGAAATAAATGCTTGAGTTAATAACGTGTCTTTTTAACGCGACTTTAATTCACGCTAATAAGAGGAAAAAATCATGAAATAAAGGAAATATGCGCGAAAGAGAGGGTTCATGCAACATTTCAAGTTGATGGAATTTGACACAAACTACAGGAAGAAACAAAACTTGTTGAGACAACCGGGACAAATTTAAGTGTATAATCCGAAATGTAAGCACAATTCGTGGTACTTTTCCTACAAGTACGGGAATATTAAAGGAAAGGAATCTGGTCACTTCGTGCATTCTTCGCAGTTTCACTGATACTAACGGATCTCCACCCTAATTAAATAAACTTCTCTCTCCTGGTGTCAACAATATCTGGAGTGTATGAAGATTTGGGGCCAAAATAATCGATTCTAAGGTCGCGGGAATTAGCCTATACAAACATAGTGCGATTTAAATCAACGCAAAGTTTTGAACTTCACGTTAATTTCCTAACATAAGGTATTTTCCCTGGAGAGTGAAGGTGCCTCAAGGTGCTTTTAGCAGTTCAAATATTGAATTGTAAGACACTCAATCCATATTCTTTAATCATAGAGTCTAAGGGTCTGTTTAGTGTTATAGTGTGTTTAGCCAGACTCTGAACAATTAGCCTGCGAGCAATCTTTTCTTTTTGAAAAGAAGGACGAAAGGAGGGAGGAGGAGAGAAAAGAGGGAGGGGCAGGGATCCCTTTCCGTCTCCTTTCACTTCCCTTCCCTCCCCTCTCCTTGCTCGTGCTTTTGTTTTCATCTAATTGGCAAACAAAAGGTTTCATGACGATGCGCACCTGCTACCTTTTGTATACGGCTAACCTGAAAACAAGCCGTCCCGGGCGACCCGAAATGTATGAAATTTTTAAGTTGTTTTGTTGCTTTTTTGCGGTTGTTGTGTCAACAGGTCGTGGAAAGTGATTTCTTACTCTTCTTTGAGTGCACTGAAGAGGTTATGGAGGAGCGATTACTCAAACGTAGTGAAACAAGCCAGCGTGCCGATGATAACATTGAAACGATTAAGAAGCGATTTAAAACGTTCGTGGAAAAGACGTTACCTGTCATTGATCATTACGAAGAACTTAACAAAGTCAAAAGGGTAAGTTTCGCATTAGGTGAGAACTCTTTGACAGTGTTATTTTTGGTAGCATCGGTAGGAATGTATGATATGCGTTTGTGTCTTTTGCATTACTTTAACTTGGTATTCCAAGAGAATAGCCGAGAATGAACCGTCTGCAGACTACAAAACGTTCTTTAGTAAGCCGCTAAAAATGACAGTTCCGGGGGAATTCATTAAAGTGCCAAAAATGGGGGCAGCAGTAACGCATGAAACTCATAGCGACGAATAATCCGACATAACGTGTAATTTTCCCGTTTAGTAATTTTGGTTAATTAGTTACTTTTAAATGACTGTAGCTGTAGTCTTTGAATACCAAGAAAACCCTTTTTGCTCCATGAGATTTCTGTTACAGATATGGTTTGTGTGGTAACAAATTAGTGCGCGGTGTGCAATATAGCCTCAGTGCAGTTGCCTCCTCGCCCGATTTTATTGAGGGGAGGGGTGGCTATACACAGGCAAGTTCAATCTCGTCTTGCTAAATATTTGATATAATACGAGTTGTTCTATAACGGTTTTCTCTTTTTTTGTTCCAGATCGACGCTAATCGTGGCGTGGGTGAGGTATTTGCAGACGTACGCTCACTGTTCGGTGCTCTTCCTCCAAAAGAGGTGAAGAAAATTAAGAGAAAGAAAAAGAAAGCTGAGGCCAAGGAAAAGGGAGATGAAGAGGAAGAAGAGTGGATCGAGTTTTCTGGGCAACGGATAGTGTTTGTGTTAGGTAACGGATGAAATTGTTCATTACTGGACTAACTTTGAAAATTAACGAGGTCCAACAACGAATCTTTTACCTTACTTTAGGACGCTCAGCTATTTGTTTTGCTTTAGGTTCATTTCAGGAGCGAGTGTGCTCGGATTGTAGTAATTATGCCGTAAAAACAATACAGTCCTTACCTTGCAATGACTAACTTTTGACTCACGATTACCATTCTTTTTAAATTTAGGTGGCCCTGGCTCTGGTAAGGGAACTCAGTGCAAGCGTATCGTGGAAAAGTTTGGTTACACGCACCTTTCCACCGGTGATTTGCTGAGAGCAGAGGTCGAAAATGGCAGCGAAAGAGGACAAAAGATCGCTGAGTTAATGGAACAGGGCCAACTCGTTCCCCAGGTATGGTTGATACTGTAGTTACATCAGCTCCGGTTAAGTTGATCATAGATGGAATAATCCAGAACAGGGAGAGAAAACTCCTTGAAAGATGGTGACCACTCCCTGTACTCGTGGCACCCTTCTGTAATCCAAATTTCCTTCAGATGTCACAAGCCCTCTTACTAATCTCTTTTGTCCCGCTTTATGACTTCCAGGGTGTGGTTGTAGAGCTTCTGACAGATGCCATGCTGCGCCATCCTGACTCGCCTGGATTCCTGATCGATGGGTTCCCACGTAAGCTTTCCCAAGGAGAACAGTTTGAAGAAGAGGCTAGTATTGTTTTCTTTATCACCTACAAGCATCAGCAACAAAGAAATCATGAGGCATTCTTTTCTCCAAAATCCATCCCAACAGCTCATATTCATGTTTACGTCACAGGGCTCAAAATAACGGCCGGTCAAAATGACCGTTTGTCTGGACAATGTTCGGCCGGTCATTTTGATCGGACACGTAAACAGAGCGACTAGAAAAAAACCTTCTCATACCCTTACGTTTCAAGAGAACAAGCATCTTTTTCCACTTTATGTTTTTGCTTGTTAGGCTTATACGTTTAAGTTGTTATCGTGTCATTTTTCACATGTTGACCAGTCAGGATAAAGAAGTGACCGAGCTAAAATTTCTCTGGCCCGTCAACACCACCCGTACAAGTTCTGTTTGATTCCTTTCGTCAGGCTTGTCCTGCTTCAATCATTTCACCACCAAACCGCCTTTGTGAATATAAATTCTTTACGTGCTGCACTGGGAATTCACAATTGTGAAACTTTGCAGGTTTTCAATTCTTAAGCGAGGCTAAATTTCTACTCTTACACAACCATGCTTGAGGCCTAGTGACGGAAATTAATCCAATGCTTTTGCTATCCCAAATCAATAAGCTGCTCACGGCTGGATTTTTTTATTGGTTTTATGGTATAATTATTCAATCAGGAGCTAGATTTAAGAAAGCACAATAATTGATACAGTATTTGATTTGATTTCATGTTTTGTAGGTGACAGAGTGCCATTTTGTCTTGTATTTCGAGTGCAGCGAAGAAGTTATGGAAGAGAGACTTATCAAGCGCGGAGAGACAAGTGGAAGGGTGGACGATAATGCTGAAACGATAAAAAAACGATTCAGTACTTTTGTGGAAGAAACCCTACCAGTTATAGAAAGTTATGGAGAGAAAAACAAATTAAAAAAAGTACGTACCGTAAATAGCATTGTTTTCCTTCCTCTTGGAATTACCTGTATATTGATCCTGACAGGCTTTCCGATTTCCTTTCATGTTTTAGTGCTGTTCTGGAATGAGAACATTCAGCCATTATTTCTGCTTGAATCCTTTTAGATTTTCTCACTTTTATCCATATAAAGAATATATGGACTTTCTTGTCGA
Source organism: Porites lutea (assembly GCF_958299795.1). Taxonomy (NCBI): domain Eukaryota; kingdom Metazoa; phylum Cnidaria; class Anthozoa; order Scleractinia; family Poritidae; genus Porites; species Porites lutea. The sequence goes on from NC_133205.1 coordinate 32,402,234, forward strand.
CATTGTATCGTTCTTTCTTTTGGGCTTACCAAACCTCCGTTTTTGTTCTTACGCCCACATCTTGTTCCCTTTGTATAGCGACTTCGTATCCTCCTAAAATTTTCAATGTGCCGTCATAATGTTTCCATCTTAGAGAGCCCTTTTACGCAATTTGAACGTTTGCGGCTAAACATTCATCAAGGAAACGTTGACAAAATGATGAAGCTGTGTCTAGTGAAAGCTTCCAGCAGTTTAAACTGATCTGTTTGAACAGGCTTTCAACGCGATTTAACACCTTTGAACGCGTTCAACAATGTTGGGTGATATAGTTAAATAAAGCTGGCCTCAATATTTAAGGTTAGTCATTAGATTTTGTTGTGTTGTTTCAAAGGTGGACGCCACACGCTCTGTGGACGAGGTTTTTACTGATGTATGTGCCATCTTCGGAGATCTCCCAAAGCTTGAAAGACGGAAGAGAAAGAAAGGCAAGGATTTGCGTTAACACAGTATCTCTCCAAGGACTAAAACGTCTCGCTTAATCGCCGCAAAAAATGCACAGTAGATAAGTTACATTATACAGAAAGGCTTTTGCTATCATCAACCTCGTGCTTTGATCCATTATGCCGAGAACTTTGCATTTTTCAAGAAGATACGTTAACGTTGTAGACTGTAAACGTGGCTGTTTAGTTATTCAAACACCTTTTATTTGGCGGAAGTAAAATAAATGGGATAAACAAACTTAAGAATTTTTAATGTGACGTGTTGTTTTGGGAGGCGAAAATTCGCTACGACATGCTAAATATCGCAGTTAACTTTGGATCAGAGAAGTTATTTAACGAAAATTACTAGGTTAATGGTAAGCATGCGTCCTGCTTTGTGCTAAGATTCGCTGTATCGTATCCGCAGTATCAGTATTGTGGCAACGTTTTTCGTTCCTTGGTGTAGACCTGTTATATTGTTTCTGACAAAATGATACCTTAAACTGTTTCCTTTTCGTTATATTGCCATCGTATTAAATTGCAAACCCACACGTCGACCCGAAATACACTACTAAAGGGCGTACGCGGAGCTTTTTGCTAAGACCTGGCATAGGGGCATTTGAGTTAAATTAAACATCGCAGAAGAAGGTGTTGTTGATATCGCTGGAGTAAAGAGTATTCTGCAGAGATCAGGAGACCAAGCGAAGGGACATCACATTTATCTGTTTTCAAGCAATGGTACATTTGGGCGTTCACGACGATAATTTTGTTAGTTTCCCCTTTGCTACTTTCTAGCTCCACTTTTGTTTTAACACCTTAAGTAGAATGTTTGCACCTTTAGTTTAAATAATGATATAGTTTATTCATACGCTCTGGTCTTAGTGTATTTTGAAAACACTCAATTCAAAGTCGGACAACTTCATCTTTCTAGTGTTGACTTTCTTCTTCTTCTTTTCATCTCCAACATAGTTAAAAAGACCGAGAGTGATTCTGAATACGATGAACTTGCTGAAGGCGTAGAGGACTTGTCCCGAATCATAGAGGGAAAACCGATAAAACTGCGACGAAAAAAGAAGAAAAAGCAAGAAGAAGAGGAGCAGCCGAGAACGCCAATCTACGAGCAACCAATTGTTGCCGAAGAGTTCGTACCCCTTATGGATGACACCATCGCAAAAACCGACGGGAAAGGACTCCTGAATGTTAGAGTCATATTCGTCATAGGTTAGATACGAATTTTTTTATTATTGTCTAAAGCCAACGTGGTGTAAATGTGTGCTTTCAGCGATATTTGTAACGACATTTCCAGATTTCACATCGGTTTGGCCTTCACTTCGTATTTTTTTGTCTTTAGGTAGGCAGTATGGGAACGCTACATACTGATGTTAAATTTAAATAATTTTTTTTGGCCTTTGAGGTACGTAGTGTACCAAAGCTGCAAAGGAGAGAAAGACGAGGGAAATATACGTCTACCACGCGCACACGTGCGCACATCAATTTATAGAGTATAGAATTCCCCCTGTGTTGACCTTGTGACAGCGTATCCCTAATGCAATGGATTCAGGATCCGCGGGTTGTTTTAACAGAATTGTTCACTTCGTTATGCTATTACGCATTCATTCCTTTCAAGAAAAACTCTGTACTACCATTCACTGCTTTGATACTAATCTGTTTTAGCAACAGGACGGGAACGTCAGTTGATGACGGGAAAGCGCGCGGTAAGGACTAAACACCACTTCCGGTGCTCAATTTGCTGCTCTGCCATTGGTCAAGCCAGTCGTTTGATTTGCGCGCGCCGTCGTCAACTGACGTTCCCGTTCTGTTGCTAAATCAGCCTACTGTTTCTGTTACTAGGTGGTCCTGGGTCTGGTAAGGGGACTCAGTGCGCCCGTATTGTGGAGTCGTTTGGTTATACTCACCTGTCGACTGGAGACTTAGTGAGAGCTGAAGTTCAGTCTGGTTCACCAAGGAGCAAAGAGCTGGTGCAAATTATGGAAAAAGGCGAGCTAATTCCTATGGTAAGAGAGCTTGTAGAGATTCAATCAATGATAGCAACTCACGTGAGGTTAGTTATCGTTAAGATGTCACCCGACCAAGTTGAGGCCAAAAAGGGTTTCTTCTTTAGGTACTGAGCCACAGATTACGTACAAGAAAAGAAACAATACAACCAAACAATAAAGCCCCAGTAGAACTCTATTGTTTGGTTCCTTTGTTTCTTTTGTGATGACGTTACCTACAGAAAGGCCTCAAGAAAGCCTGTTTATACATATAGTTAAGTGCGCAGTCGAACGAGAGAAATGTACAAAAGCTACTTAAAAGGTTGTCCGTTTCACTGTTAATTTTTGTGTCTATTTTGGTTTTCGGATCGTTAGAAATACGGATAAAAACATTGTTGAAGGACATAGGGGTCCTCGTCGTCCGAGCAAGTGGAATTGCTATCATGGGAGTGTAGCGGTGGATCTCTTTTCCTCGTACATTTGTAGGAATTGTCCATCCGCTCTGAAGAAAAGGAAGGGCGTTTTTGACGAATTTCTTATGACTTGTCTTTCTGAGGGCAAGGGGACTGTAGCCTTGTCCCCGGGGTATCTCATAATGTTTCCCGTCCCCCTCGCTCCCTCAGGGGTGGGGTGATACTAGACCTTGGAAACGAGGCTGAAGGGGCGATTGTATACGTACTAGCTAACCTAGATTCCGTGGTATCAAAGCGGTATTCTGACAATTCTTTTTCAGAGAGTAATTCTGGAGCTACTGCGAGTTGCCATGGTGAACATTCCTAACACTAAGGGATTTATCGTAGACGGTTTTCCTCGAGAACTGGAGCAAGGAAAAGAATTTGAAAATGAAGTAAGTTGAAAAGATATTTGTTAGACAATGCTGTAAATAGTGTCATATTTTATTTTAACTTGTAATATATTTACGTAGAATGGTCGATGCTACGTCGCAAAACTTATGTAGATAACTTGCCGTATCGTTCCACAAAAATGATTGGGCCAGCGTCCAACCTCTTCCCCAGGAGAAAAGCCCTTTTATGAGGTCGGCCAACGTCTACGTTTCCCCTTGACTCTTGGGTCAAGCAATTGTACTGACGACCAAACACTGGCAATTTCCTTTCAAAGGCATTTTCAGCATTTTAATCACGGAAAATTTTTGATGTGACTTGTATCTTTTGGGGGTGAGAAGGTGGGGCAAGCTATTGCCATTACAAATATTTAATTTCCAAGGGCTTTGTGTTCAGTAGAAGCGCAGGCAGTTAACTGGAAATCCACGTAAATAATGATAAACAAATGGTCCAAATCAAACACAGTATGATCAAAAATCCCAAATGACGAGAGGCAGACTATCTGGGGGTGATTTATCGAATACCAAAAAAAAGAACTGTAGACACAACTTTTAAAGAAAGTCAATGGAAAAGTTAAATGGCAACAAACACATATGCGTCACTTATAACTCAGTCACACGCATCTTACATAAAATGCATTGCACATTGTACACATTACATATGACACGCGTCAACCATTGCACGCAACACACGTGACACGTCTCACACATTGCACACACATTGCACACACATAGCATCACATAGCACACTTAGCACAGGAGGTTACACGCGTACCACCTCTAATAGCCTAGCGCTTGGAATTCCAAGCGCCGCCTACACAGGCTACACCTTTATTAAAACGAGATTTGTCTTCGGTTTCTTTCTTTCTAAACATAGATTGCAAGTTGCGAGTTTGTGTTATACTTCGAGTGTTCACCGGAAACAATGAAGAAGCGGCTTTTGGCGCGAGCAGAAACGAGTGGACGCGTGGACGATAATGAGGAAACGATTATGAAACGGCTGGAAACGTTCGAGAACCAAACGAAGCCTGTTATCGAGTATTATGAATCACAGAATAAAGTCAAGAAGGTAACCTTGCATCAAGTACTCCGTTCATTAAGAATCAAATTTAAAAAAAAATGCGAAGCTCCATTTGGCAGAATACTGAAACAAAGAAGATCCCATTTGAAAACACTTTTGAATGCTTCGAAAGCAAATTCTCTCGTCCTCTTTAAATTAGAGTAAATTTCTTAGAACCCTCAGAGTTTTGTAGTTACAATTAATACATACAATAATATTTATCGATTATCAAGATGGGTTCTTCCTTTTACTATTTTCTCCCGTTTCTTGCCTTAAGGTTTTAGCCGAAGGATCCCCAGATGAAGTTTTTGCCCAAGTTAGCGACATCTTTGAACATCTTCCAAACCGAAAAACAACATCACTTCATGATTATGACGTCACTTTTATAACAGGTATGAACGTTCGGGACATTTGTTTTTCCGATTTCCTTTTTAAGTCTACTCGGTTTCGTCATAGGGAGATTTGAGGCAAGTGAGTGGCACAATCAACGCTTATAATGTAGGTTATAATGGGGATGGAAACTAACGGTACTCATAAAAGTCCCATCCCCACAACCCATGAGAGAGAGGAACAACTGACTAGCCCGTTACTGAACCAAAAAAGTGAGGACCCTCATATAGTCACCTGGTAGGGTAAAAATGGCTGAAAGCGCTCTCTCGATAGTCACTCCCGTCATTTTTACGTGGGATGAGGGAGCCTCCACTTTCTCCTGTCACCCCTAGGAACTCAAGCTGTCTTAGAGCAAGGAAACTGGCTCTCAACACAAAGAAGTGTGTATTTAATTTTTTTGGTTCATTACATGGCTTTAGGTCCACCTGGTGTGGGAAAAGCAGACCTGGGTAAAACACTCTCTGAATCAACAGGCAGAACCCACTTATCGGTTGGCTCCCTGCTTAGAGAAGAGGCAAAGAAAGATTCAGAGCGGGCTCAGTTGATTAACGAAGCCATCGTGATGGGCGTATTAGTAGCCACGGTATGTATGAACTAGAAAATACTGAGAAAATGTTGTTGCGTTTTCTCCCTAGCTTTCTTTTCCGTTATGTCACTTTAGATTTTAATCTTCCCCATTGGGGCGGTTCGGTTTTGGCGCGGTATGTTTCAGTTGTACATGGTATTTGGATTTCCTCCCATGACCCGGCAGAGTCTGTATTGGTAGACTGCTCACCGTCCTCTATTTTTTCGTGAGATCGTCGAGATATAGCGCGTCATACCGTTAATTGCGGCCATCTTGATTTTCAAATGTGCTGAGGAGACCGGCGTCCGTGATTATAGCTCTAGGGGAAGGGGGGCGAGAAAAATATTTTTCTCGCTTCCTCCCAAACCACCCCCGCCCCCTGAGTAGTTTTGACACTCGTGCAAGATGGCAGCCCGTAAGGTAAAGCGCTCGATCTAGACCATCTTACGGAAAAATAGGGGACTGTGAACAGTCAACTCTATCTGTTCTTTGTTCCGGAATTTTAGGTTTCCCTAGCTTTCGATTGAAGTAAGTGTAATACATGTACGGTAGGTTTAAGTTGGTTCGTTAGTAACTGGTTGTCATCTCGTCGCGGAATTCTCACCCCCAACTTTAGACTCTGAACTCGGGCCGGCATGTCAGCTGCTATTTATATGTAGCGCTGAGCGAATTCGGATAACCTGCTCAGTTAGTCTTAACTCTGACTTTGATTACTCACGAATTTTAATGGCCTAAGTACAGTGAAACCTCGTTCGACACTGGGGGGGGGGGGGGGGGGGGTGGCCATAGAAAGTGTCCGTATTAAGCGGGGTGAATTGTCAGAAAATGTAAGAGCTTTCTTTCCCATTGGACAAAGCAAACTGTTCTAAGGAACGAGGTGTCCATTAAGTGGCCTTTGACTGCATGTATTGTAACTGATTTAGCATGATAATGTCCCTTCAGGAAATTGTTTTGGCATTACTGACTGAAGCGTTGGAAAAAGAGGAAAAGAATCTGAATGGATACTGCATCGACGGCTATCCACGTACAGAGGAGCAGCTTAATCAGTTCAAACAAAAGGTAAATCTAGTGGCAAATGATATATCTTGCAAACTAACGAGAGTAACGGTAGAGCAGTGGCGACAACTCTCGCTTTCCTCTAGTTCCTCTAGAAAATTACAAAGTACAAATGACGGGCTGCAAACCCAACAAAAACGAATTTTTGATAGTCTGCTCGAGGAGGAACCAGCCAGGCTGTGTACTGTTTATACCCGATTTCGCGGTAGAAAAAAAAGACAAGACAAGAGACAAGAGCACTAGACGCCTCGCGCCTCGCCATGGCTTCAATTCCTTGGAGGCGATGAACAGCATAATTTTTGTTGATTGGTGATCATAAGTGTTTTATTTTTTTCTGAAATTATTTTGAAACAGGTGTCTGATTATCACAGAATAATCGTGCTAGAGAGTGGTGATGACGAAATGGAACGGGTGATCAAGGAAAGAGCAGAAACTTCGGAAAGAGAGGATGACAAGGAAGAAATATCAAGAACTAAAGTACAGGTCTACAATGAAAACACCCGACCGATGATCGACAGTCTGGCAGATCCTAGCAAAGCTGTTAAGGTATATTATTGTACATTGTACTCACTATCTGCCTTCTCATTGGCTAAAAACCTACAGCTGATTTTGGAAATCAGTGCACCAATCTGATGGTAACGCGCGCGCAGTGCAAGATCTCAAAGAGCAGTTTCAAACAGTGTTCTGTGTGATGGTGTGTTTGTAATAAAAAAATAAAACAATTATTAAATTTTGCTTTTGTGATATCCGGAATAATCAAGGGCACGGTCGGTAAGTGTTATCATCCTCGGCCTGCGGCTCGCCTGATAAGTTTTTCCTTAACCTTGACTTTGATTATTCCGGATATCACAAAAACCTCATCCAATAATTGAACTACATAACAGGCCCTAGTTGTTTAAAAGGTGGATAACGCTATCCACTGGATAGCGCAATTGGTTTCCACAATATTTATCCGGTGGATAGCACTATCCAACGTTTGAACAACGGCTTTGACTCGCTAAGGAGCGAATAATTCGCCACCCTCGTTTCCCAGGTAGCTCTGTTATCTTGGGAATAAAGTTATCCCCTGTTATCCCTGGGAAAGAGGTTTGCTGTGTGCCTTAAAGTCAACGTAACATATGAAAACTCTTTCTTGATTCCTAGCTGAGTAGTACTGTAAGTAAAGCTGCTTATCCTTTCTTGCCAAAAATTGTTAAGGCCATGTCCACTAATGCGTTTTCAAAGAAAATGCAGTGCCATCAAAACCCCATCAATCGATTTTCTTCCCCAACACCGTTTTGACGATTTTTCGACTGTCCACTCTGAGAAGATATCGAAAACGATAAAATTGCACTTGAACTCTATGCGCATGCTACAAACACATGCGCCTGCGATATTTTCGGTCATCGTTTTCATTTGATGCTTTTTGGTCCGTTTCCTTTTCCGTCCACACTAATCCGATATGTATGCATTTTCGTTTTGATCCACTTTCAATAGCATTTTCAGATTGATGCGTTTTCGATGAAAATACTCAGCGTATTAGTGTGACGAAGGGCCTAAACGTATAGATATTTAGGCGTTTTCTAACGAAAGCGCATTAGTTCGGCACTGCAGGGCTTAAGGGTGAGGTGATTTCGTGAGCAGCTTATCAGCCTCATTGTTCAGGACCAAGTCCGTGGTGTTTTATTGCCGCGTCGTTTTCTCAGAAGCATAAAGAAACCTCATACCAGGTGTACTGAACACAGTTGTTCTTGACATATATATGTATTTACAGACAGCTAGGTTTTGAGCAAATCAAAAAAAATTGACAATACCAATAAATAATGGCAACGCGTTCTAAAATGTGAACACTTTTACGTCCCTTGCAGGTTTCTGCTTCAATGCCTCAAGAAGAACTTGTAGAAAAAGTCAAGACACAAATAACAAAGGAGGAATAGTGCTGGGCATGACTTCCATCAATACAAAAAAAATCAATTGCAGTCATCAGCAAAAATCCACAAAGTCGCCGAAGCAGCTTCATACCGTTCTTCCCTTCATTGAACCTCGTTCACTCATACCGTCTTGTTATTGAACTCATCGTACACCAAAGCCTTTTAATCTCCTCTTATCCGTTTCGAAATTGACAGACAAACAGAGGAATAAATCCAAAGAAAAGCGGCGAAAATATTGTGGTGGATATGAATGCTTCTTAGGTTTTCTTCTGGATTAATTCATTAAAATGTGATGGGGAATCGTCACGCAGATTCGCATATACTGAGCATGTATCGGGCTTATATTGTGCATGTATTGGGCGGGTTTTGAAGGCCAACGACGGCCTTATTAAAGCAAGTTATAATTTATATTGAAATTGTAATGTAAATACTGGTAGGTTCCTAAATGTTAATGAGTGGAAGGTTGTAGTTCTCGACAGTTCTTTGTATACAAGAACTGAAATGACACTAATATGCTAATTTAAAATATGTACAACACAAACTATTAAACTAAAGGTCTAGAACTGCTGGACCAGGAGAAGTGTGCTAAAAAAAGCAAATCCACGTGACAAGTGTACAACACATAATAAATGAATTGTGTAAATTCCGGCCGTTTTGCTTTATCTCTAACCCTCGACCCACTCAGCAATAATCCAGTGACCAATAATCACCGCAAGTTTCAGTCTTGAAAGTGAACATTCAACTTGTTTAATTCGCACGAGTGGTACTGGTTGTTGGAAAAGGCTTTATATTTGTGCGATTGGTTAGAGTCGTGAAAGTGATGTTTCAGCGAAAATGTTTATATAAAATATTACTCAGTTAAACGACACTTGACAATTCCCCACTTCAGAAACTCTATGGGAAGAATGGGTACAAGCTTTGGGTATAATGATTTGTGGGATCTTTTGGATGGAACACTGAGTGGTTTCAAGGCAACCATTAACCAATCATGAGTCACTCTTGTCCACCGAAACTATCCCAGAAATCGTTGGGCCGAAAGCTTTTACCCATTTCCCTTACAGTTTCGGGAGTGGGGAATGAGTGGCAAATTGTGGGAAGGGGACTTTTTCAGGTGATACGACTCGTACAAGTCGTGCAACTGGTTAAACTATATCTCATTATGGACGCTTAGAATTTGTGTGGAGGGGGGCTTTTTCGAATTGCATGACTCGTGCAAGTCGTGCAAGCCTCATCCAAGCCGGTAGTAAAACTGCACTAACTGATGTACGAGTCGTGCATGCAAATGGTTAAACTGCTCGTATAAGCCGTACCACTTGAAGAGGCCCAGGCAAATTGTCACATTCACCACTTGAAAGAATTAAAAAAATGTTATAGATTGCGTGATTACCACTCTTGGTAATCGCACCGCCAGAACCTCCCGTTTTCACGACTTGAACAAGAGGCAAGAGCTTTTAGGTTTCTGAGAAACTGCCCACCTACCCCTCCCCTTAACTAAAATTAACACTTACTTCTCAATTGGGGCAAAATGATGGCTTAGGAGAGGGGTAGGTGGGCGGTTTCCCAGAAACCTAAATTGATTCCTGTAAACCGCCACATATTAGCTCCCCACCCCTAGTGACAGACCCATCTACCTGTAAACAAAAAAATACATCCGATTATAACCCCCCCACCCCCGCCCCCCAGATATAAGTCCCACTTTGGAAGATGTATAAGACTGCTTATAAGCGGCAGGTTAGGGTATCGGACTTTAGTTTTAAACAGAAATTGTTCATCCCATTGTTCCCCCTGCGAGAAAAAATGAAGAGTGGCTTTAGAGAGAAATGACATGATATTTTAAGAGTTTTCACTTTAACTTAGCAATTTGTAAATAAAACTTGAAAAACATGTATTATAAAAAGTGTCCACTGCTGTTATTACATCGGCAAAGGGGCTATGTCATGAGGATGTTGCCATTTTAAGCCAATTCTGGCGCTAAAGTCATTAATTTAGCGTCTTTTTCATTCGAAAAATGCCCGCATATGGAATTATGAACAAGATATCGCATAATCAAGGAACACTAACAATTATAATTTTCTGGTGATTTTTTCAGAGATGCATAAAAACTCGAAAAAAATTGGGCCAATTGTTTGCCTGTTTCAATTTTTTGTGTTTTCAGCTATTTTCTTGTGTTCCCCTACAGTTTAAAGCTGTTTTTCATATATTAACAATATTTGATAGGAACTGGCTGGCTTGGATCCCAAAACTAGGATTGGGGAGCTCCTGACAATGCATGGCACTCATCATCCAAAGGCCAGAAGTGAAACCTCTCGTTACGGCAAGTTTTCAATTGGTGCCCATTACGGTTTTTAATTAAAATCGTACAATACACTACAATACAATAAGTTAATAAACATGTCCCAAATTGAGACAATAAAGAATTCAAACTGACTGAAAGAACGTCTTTTGTAAATAGATGTCGGACACTATTATCTGACAAAGTTTTCCTAGTAGTGAATATGATGGATTATTTACATGAGAATCAAAAGAAAGGCTACTGTCAAATATAACTCCTATAAATCTTTGTAAAAGGGCGAAGGAGATAGATCTCTACCAAAGGAAAGGGATGGTGATACGGTTGTAGTTCCAGGGCCCGCAGAGCAGTTTTTAGAGTGCAGGGGCCGATGACCACTTCTTTTGAAGTGGGGGATGGAGTGCAAATTTGGCTGTTCTCTCTTTGGGGCTGTTTAGAACTTTCAGATTACTGAACCTTTCTTGAGTCATTGTTGAGCGGAGTCAAGTTGATAAATTTTAAGACGCGAAAAAGTACCTTTCTCCAGCTGAGCCTGATTGCACATGCTGGATCCGCCACTAGACATTTGCAGATCATTATATTACACTGTAGGTTCCTGTAAGCGCTTCATTTTGTCTAGTACATCATCGAAATGGGTCAGAGACCAAATCAACAGCCGATATAATTTGTTTTAAGAAACTCCAGTTCGTGGAGTAGTCTTTAGATTTAATCGAGAACCATCATCAAAAAAGACTCAATTCCGCGTCGTCTTGCTGATTTAAAAACGCAGAAGTCTAGGACTAAGTGTAGTTTTGAAAAGACAGGCGTGTTGAGGCTTTTTACGCGTCAGACTGATGGGATCGAAACGGACCAATAATAACTTTTGATGCTGGAAGATTCTTATGCAGAAGATACTATTTATATGAAAATGTATATTATAATGGAACCTCTATGACAAAGTCCTCGGTCTAAAAAAATTTTTTTTTTTTACTCCAGTAATAGTAGAATATAAGGCAATATGCAAAAGAACCTCGACATAAGTTAACGAACTTCGTTATAACGAACATATTTTGCCAGTCCCTTGGCCCTTCGTTATATCGAGGTTTCACTGTACTTAATTTAATTTTATTTTTTTTCATAAAGTGAATTGATGAAAAAGAGAATGATAAGGCTGAAAAGAATCAGGAGCTTAAAAGAGAAATTGCGAGGACTGTTGATGTGGAACTTATGTGAACTGTGCAGGTGATACCGATTGCCGGTTGTAGGATCATTGGGAAGTAGCTGGAAATTAAAGTTGAACATGAGAATTTGTATTTCATTACCCATAAAAACTACGCTACTAGGAACAGCATGGATTTAAGTAAGGAGGTGAACTCTAAGGGGCCCGTTGGTCATGGATTAATATGCCCCGCTCCATTAGCAAGTAAATCGGTATGAGATCAGCAAGTTCACAAGGCAAGAAATTAATAATAATAATAAGCTTTCGCGGCTTGTTTTCCGTATTTTTTGTGGAACCCGTTTTGGGTTTTTTCCGCGCGCTGCTGACATGACCCTAGCCGAGTCTCCGGTAGCCTAAAAAGACGAAAATAATGCTTTCCATTGTATTTCATTGTATTATATTGTATTTCTATGAAAAGTGTGATTATATCTATAGAAGGTGAGGAGTCATTGAAAAGCCTATGATTAGTAGGTTATAGTCAACCAATCGATAGTTTGGTATTGAAGAAAAAAACGCTGTGCGCCTTTTTTTATTTTACTTCAATAAAAACGTATTTGGCAAACAGGTAATCTGCCTAGTAGTGAAGCATTTCTGCTTTTATTCTATGTGTTATTTTTTTGGCTTTAACTTTGTTTATATTTCTTCTGAATAGTTTTTGTTGAAGATGGCGTTGAAATTAGTGCATTCAGTGGAAGTTCCATTCATAAGCTTTGAATAACAATTTTTTAGCCAATCAAGAAGTTGGCAAACAATAAACCGATTTCTTTATTGACGTCAAACAACAAGAAGGAACTATTCCTGTTTTGAATTCCATTCCCCTTTCCTTCTTATGGCCAAAATCGAAATAACTAAAATCACATTTTTAAATATCGGAAAAGGAATGCTCGCAGGGGTTGAAAAGGGGTCATAAATCAAAACAGTTTATTGCTGATATAATTACCCCTGTTTCATGGAACTAATTTGTCGTGGCTCGCTGGTCACAGATAAAAACCTGTTTCAACGCCTATTGTTTAGTTTCGGTAGTTAGGCAGCTCATCACGCGGGTCATTGCAGTCTGCTTTATATTCAAGAATTTCGTGAACCTGATGACATGTTACAAGTTTGAAGAATTCTTTATCGTTTTCGATGATGCCCTTGAGTGTGGACGGATGGCACTGAGCTGAGAATTCACGGTGTTATCGCCTGTAGACGAGGTCAGTTCTGAGAAACTTCTTCACAGACTTGTTTTATTCATTGAGAGTGAAATCATATTGTGCAACATCACTATGAATTTTGGCTGAGTGCAATATTGCGGTAAACATCTACATGCCAACAATTTTGTATGCTCGAAGAGGAGCTCGACTCAAACCTGTTCTCTCTTGAGATTTGTTTAGCGACGGTGGGTTTTCAAAAATCATTTCTATAGATTTCCTAGAAGTGCCCAAAACGTTAAACTCAGCCGCATTGAAATCCAATGTAGTACTAAATCGGAAATCAACACAGACGTATTGTTGCTTAAAAGTTAATAATATAAATATTAAGTTTTGTCGTAAAACATTTAAGACTTAATTGAAGCTTTTTTGTGGTTACATTTTCAGGCAGCTGTTTCATGAAAATTCTTTGGATTATGGGCTTATATTATGACCGTTCAGAGTATATAGCAACTAAACTAGCATCAGGCTGCAGTTGTGATTGGGTTGATTCAGAACAGATTGATTGTTCTATGAAAGTGACTGTATGTTAGTCATGTCCGGACAAGCTTTGTAACAGACTTCAGTATCGAATATACAAGGCACTTCAAAGGATCTAAAAAGCAGTTTCCTGGCTTAAAATGGCCGATGTGGAAATGGCAAACGTGACTAATGGGTCTACGACTAGAATACGAGTTGTGACACGCAACGGGTCAACCAGCAACAAGACCGCAACTAATAAACATTCCTTGTCCGATGACAAGGAGTCTTCTACAGACGTCCCACACGAACTCTCAGATGACCTAAAGCTAGAATCAGTCGATATAAGTTTGATTCAGCGGAGGACTTACTTACTTTCCGCCGGAATTGGGGACACTAATCGGTCTTTCAATCGTTTCAAAGGTTGGATCGGTCTCGTAATATGGATCTTCAATATGGTCATTCACTTCGGTTTGGATTTTTACGAGGCGGTATTTGTGTTTGAAGTGTCTTGGGCAACATGTATTGGTGTGTTTCTAATAACACTTGTAGCTTGCTGTTACTCCATGATAAGGCATTCTGTTCCATGGTTTATTAAGGGGGTGAAAAAACTCAAGAGAGACGGACATTATCCCAAGACTCTAAAACGTGTTTACCTTATATTCAAGGTAAGTATGTGTCCATTGTCGCCAATGTTCTAATCCCCCACTGTTTGTAGTTTCCTTAATGAAATTGTTTGGTATTTTATCAGATTCTTCTCAAAACGTTTAGAGGGCCAATAACTGTGAGATTATATCAATCACAATCACACCCCTGATGTATCCAATTCTTCGCGTTATCCATCCAACTGCGCATTTATTTTAAATTCATTTATATCAAATTAGATACCGGGTTTGCTGGATTTGCTCCCTATGCGATTATCTCTAGGAAATGCAAATAAATCCAGGAATAGCCCGAGTGTATATATATTTTGAGGATCCTTTTATCGCTTCCAACCTGTTCCCCACCGATATCTAATCAAATACATTGGCCTCGCGGTTTTTAATTTCTGCATTATCCTGATCTCAGAATTTACTCTTATTCTTTCTATTCGTACAAACTAAAACGTTTTACACCTCAATTTTTTTGGAGAGGAGCTAAGAAGAAAGAAATCTTTGCGATCTAGTAGGTATTCGATCCCCGAGGTTTCTCAGAGTGAACGCCGTCTCATGTAGTCTCTAAAATGATTTATTTCACGGTTGTATGTCTAAAAATTTTTTTTATTGTCCTCTTTTTATCTATTGAATCAATGAAAAAGAGGCTACCTACAGTTGTTTTTCATTTGTGAGTGATTAACAGAAACCAACCGAACGGAGGAGACAATTACCTCTCTTTTGTATCAATAAAAATAAAATTTGAGGCCTTCAGGAGTTATGGTTCGTGGAAACTATATTTAATTGAAGTAAAAAAAAAATTGTTTTGAACTGCATGTTAAAAATAAGACACTGTTTTCGTTTTATGAAAACCCTGATGGAAAACATTTTTAGGTTTCATTTCCTTGTCGAAAAACAATAATTGTTAACTTTTGCGATGAGATATTCATTTTCAGAAAGTCCGTACGTCTGTCAGTGATTCTTTTATAGCAGTTTGTTTCTTGTATTTGATTTGTTTGATTTGAGTACTAAGTCCCCATGACACGGAAACTCCAGGTTGTCAACCGACAAGAATGCTTCACACTGTTTCAGGCTGACGTTTTGTTTGATTAAGAAAACTAATTAGTAAGAAAGTTTCCTAGGCAACCTTGGGTCGGAAGATAATTGGCAATTATTGTATTGGGCTTTCGTATGATGTGAAGAATTATGTAGATCGACTAGGAGATTAGTCTGCTACACAGCCGTTTTTAGTGTCGTCACGCAACGCTCCTCCCCACAGTGGGGAGGAGCGTTGTGTGACGACACTAAAAACGGCTGTGTAGCAGACTACTAGGAGATAGCCTGTGTACAGGCCCCCCCCTCCCCTCAGTAAAAATCGCAAAAGGGGAAGGGGGGAGGGGGGTCTGCACACGGGCTACTATGAGGGTGTTTCGGCCTCGGCGGATAACACCCAACCTCCGAGATCTGCATAATTCTTCAGATCATTCTTAAGCCAAATCCATTAGTTGTTTTTCTAATTCATCCAAAATATTTAATACCTTAAAACATACTTGGAGGCGATGTTAAGTTCCCGCCTTCATTTGCCTGCCGCTTGGCAAACTCAGGTTGTAAGCGGATGTAAAGTCTAGTTAGTCTAACAGATATCCTGTCCTCTCAATAGCAGTTATTATCGTTTCGTTTTTGCTATCACTTTTTCGCAAAACATGTAAAAATTTTCTACGCGCATTTTCTTCATTAAAACAGCTGAGCTACTGCTACCTCGTCCTTGCAATAGCCTGGACTATTGACGTCATTTTACCGGATATCGCAAAACGTCTTCAAATATGATCAACGCTAACTGGTTATAAAGCCTAGCCGTGGGATTTGAGCCAAACAGAAGCGGCGAAACGGTGAAAGGAAGAGGAACGCGCTTACCGAGAAGTGCCGGATTTCTCCCTTCCCTTCGGAGCTCCTTTCGCGCGGATCACAGTTAAATCATAAAGGCTTGTGTATCTGTAATTGGATGACTTAGTGCAATGTAGCCTGGACTGTTTTTGGGTTACTCGTTCCCAAATTCTCTATTTATATTAGTTGTCCACTTAACTGGTGTTTATACTTGTGCCGGTTTTCAAATTGCTTTTTTTTTTTATCAGTTTATGCCTATAGTTGTGGTTATGTTTGCCATGGGTGCAGCTATGGGTCAGTTTGGATGTTACGCTTATGATGGAGCTCTCAAACTCAGCTTCTCCAAGCTGTCGAATAAGACTGGAGTCATGATTCCTACTGGAATTGACGTGCTGTTCAACATTCTCAGAGCAACAAGCCTGTTCCACATCTTTTATGGATTTTGTCTGCTACTTGTGTTCCACTTGAGTTTGATCTTCATGATTCAAAGCTCAATGCGTGAATTTAACGGTAAGAGAGCTGTTCTCATTCAAAATAGTTTATAGTATTTTTTTTCTACAGAAATAAGTAGACAAGGTGTAATTGAGATAAAATATCTTCTCAGGTTAAACGGCAAATATTCAACCTGTTTGTTCAGAATTTCTTTTGTATCCTAGCCTTAATTGTCCATATGAACTAAAGTAAATTCCTGGCTTTACCTGGGAACGGCGAAAGATCAGCGGCATGTATTATTTAGTGGAGAGGGGCGACCTCACATTTTCCTTCTCTAATCACTCCTCTTCGGTCCGTTCCTACGATCTGAACAGCTGGAGCAGGCTTCTGGATTGCCCAACTGTCCACTGATTTCTTTGCAGGAGGGTGTTTTAAACCCCTATACAGTCGAATCTCCATGTGCGGCCACTCCTCGCAAGCTCTCACCTCCTATAAGCGACCACCAATCCAAAACACCAAATTTTTACGAGCCAAAGCCTCACAGTTGGAACCTCTAGTAAACGACCACCTCCTGTAAGCGACCGCGACCACTTTTTGGGCCTTACGGTTAATGATTTTCCATTGTTTTTAACCTCTTGTAAGCGACAACTTGACGCATTCTCTGATCTCTATGTTCGCTATGTCCACTATGCTACTTAGATTATACGAAGAACTTTAGTGGCAACATGGAACTACACATGTCTTAACTTAGACATTGCATGCAATAAGTCATCTTCCATAAAGTAGATGTGCCTGGACCTCTTCTCGGAAGACTGGGGGCCCTGTGGTTCGATTCTTGTAAGCGACCACTCAGTCTTTGCATTTCTGGTCAGTGGTCGCTTACGCGAGGTTCGACTCTACACACAAAAGTTTATGGCCTAATACTTATAACATTTTGCCTTTTTCCTGCCCGCCCCTAGCATGCTTCAGGCCCCCAGATAGTGTAGGGAAGACGCGAAGGTGAAAGGCACGCGAAAAGTTGGCGGGGAGGGAAAAAAGAATCGAAGGGATAGCACCCGACCGTCTCGGCGTATGGAACAGGCTAGCCCGCCTCAAGACCCCTCGTATTTCCTTACCTTAAAGAGTTGCTATTAATAACGGGTTACCTGAAAAATAATACCATCAGGTTTTGCTAAAATAGGCACCTGAAACGGCTTCAGTCTTTATTTGCCATCAAGTGCAAAACCGTTTTCCTGCCATGAAGCACACCTGTCTGGTGAGACAGTTGAATTTCATTTTTAACTTTGATGTTCTCATATTACTTTTCGCTTCAGATCGGATGGGTAAACTTTTCCGTGAAAATCCAATTCAGGTGGCTTTTCCCGAAGCTGTCAATCTTTTCTCTGCTCGCGCCAAGTTTGTTCGTGAAGGAAGCCAGAAGAGCACGGTACGTTATTGAGTTTGCAAGTGCGTAGATTAGAACTTTATTGGTGGGTTCACCACGGGATGCAAAATTGGCATTTGAGCAGTTACCAGCATCTTACAAACAACTTATTGACCAACCCCAAGCAAAAATCGAGAACAATGGACTAACTGGACAAAAACCGACAATTTGACTAGAAATAAAATGACGTATATTATAGTACATTTAGAGTCTTTACAGCCAAGGACGTCACGGAACTTGATTGACCAAGTAGGTCAACAGCTAGCTCGAAACCTTTCGAGCTAACGTATATTTTAGTATCAATTTTGTATTTTCTTACACAGGTTGTTTATCTCAACAGGTTGTCCTTACCACTCTTCTGGTTGCCTGCAGTACTTCGTTTGTTCTGAATGCGTACAACTTTTTGTTCTTAAAGCGGTTTGCTATTTATGTGTGGTTCGCCATAGCACCTCTTATCTGGGTGGTGTGTCCGCTTACTGGAGCAGCTTGGGTAACGAAGACTTACTTGAGGTACAAGCTGGTGGTGGTTAACGCATGGGTTGATATCCCTGAGGTATGCTATGGATGACGTTTGTTCAGTAAAGTGCCGGAAAAGATAAGCAAGCCTTGATGACCGGTCTATATCACACTCGTATCCAATCGCTATTTATGTGTTTTGGGAGTGAGAGAAGATTGGGGTTAGGCGCGCGTGGGGTCTCATGGGAAGGGAAGAAGGAAAAATAGCGTCGCCCGCACGCGCCTCAACCTAACCCCCAATCTTCTCTCAGCCCCAAAACACATAAAAAGCGACTGGGTACAAGTCTGGGTCTATATGATCTTCAAAAGCTCGTAGTACTCGCAAACAGGGAGTTTCTTGTTGGAGATGGTGCTGCCAGCACATATGATCCAACAGGGAAGTCTGAAAAGTCACTGACCAAATCCCACAACACAATAACTACCAACAACAGTTTCCGCAAGGAGAACCGCATTCTCCGTACGACTCCAGCACCACCCCACGTCAAGCTAAAGCAGAGGTCGGCAGAGGTGTGGAACCTTTGAGATTTCCTACAATTTGTAGGTCGTGACTTCACTACAATGCAAAAATTGGAAGTGAGGTTTTCGAGTAATGCTCGTTCTTGTTTGATTACATGACGATCAGTCTGAGTCCTTTTCCGAAGATCTGATTTTGAAGTATCCATCCAAGTCAAGGCCGTGATTTGCAGGGCTACGTCTTGCGATATACAATGCAAGCCTGCTTTTGTGGCGGTTTATTCCCACGTAACATGTTCCCTTTTGGTCGCAAAGGGCCGGCGGTTTTTTTGGATAACTATACTTACGTTTTTACTTTTATCAATGTTTGCAGGAACACGAACTTGAAGCGTTAGCGCATGACTATCTACATCAGTCACATTCGGACACTCGCTCCAGGTCGCCATCACCGATAAGGGCCAGGAGGGGTGCTCCTAGTGAGGAGAAAATAAGGTCCAAAGAAACGCCTGATAAGAAAGACGCGGTGGGATTTAAGAATAAAGGCTTTACAAACGATGACTGCAATGTAGCTGTTAAAACAGAGGCCAAAAAAGCTCCAAATTCGAGGTAATAATTCCATGAGGGAATACTCTTATTTTTAATAATTTTCGCTAGAATCGCAAAACTGAAAATTTAACACGCGGACTTTCATACCCTGCATCATAGTTTATTAGTCTACATCAATGTCAGTGTACTATATTGGCTAGTCCATGTTCTGTTCTACAGTTTTAGCGTGCGAGCTCTCTTCGCCTGAATCAAGGTCCTACTCTTACGGCAAGGAGTTCTTGTAAGATATCAGTGGCGCAGCTGTCAAGAACACCTTCCGGTAAACACGTCTTTCACACATCTGTTTTTAAAATATTTCAGGAAAAACAGTGAGATATCCATACATTTCTCCGCGGACGAAAGAGCATCAAAACTCAAACGAGGATCATTACGAGGCACAACTCTCAATAAAACACCGAAGATTTTACTTACAGATTACGATCAGGTTAATGAAAACGCCGTTTCCTCTCAGACATTGAATCTCAGGAGATCCAAAAGCGAATCTTCCTTGACAGATGTTGAAAAAGTTGACAAATTTCTAGGGAATCAGGAAGTGGCTCTAAGCGGAAGCTCATCCAGCGAAAACGTCCCTGACGTGGTGAGAATAGACATAGAGGGATCTCAGTCTTCGGAAAACCCATCTCAAGCCACTCAGGGAACTCTTGTTTCCAGTGGCACTTTGACTTCCTCGTACAAGTCTACCTCGTTTAGCGATTCCACTGATCGCCATACGAGTTCCGATGGCGAGCGGGTTGCGGAAAAATTGACAGTGCCTTCTCGGGATGAAAGTGCCCAGAAAAAAGGCGAAAGCCAAGATTCTCTACCCAGAGTAAACTTTTTAACTGGTATGGCGAAAACGTTTCATCAATGGCGAACAAAAACGAAGAAGAAGCGTAAGTTTAACTACGAAAAGTACATTATCTATTTGGAGAGTATTTTGCCTACAGTGGGATTTTCAATCGGTGGAGTTATCATTACTTTCAATGGAATTTATACTTTTATTGTGGTTTTAACATTTTTAGTCGGGGTCTTCGCTCAAGAAGCTTTTTTTGGAAATTAATGAAAAAGTAGGTTCATGAAGATATGATTAAGTTTGATGATACAAAGACATCAACACGGAAAGTTTTCAAGTTAATGGAGAATGAAAAGTTAGTGAATAGATAAATGCAGGTAAATTGAGAAGCTGGAAAAACTTACAGGGTCCATTGTAAATTCAAAAGATCTATTAAACCCCCAAAATATGATATTAACTGCTACCCGTGGTCCTTCGATGATCAAGTAAATGTGTACTGATTTTCAGTTCACACTCCCACACTATTTATTATGTTATCCTGTACTTATCAAATCTATTTAAAGCAAGTAGCAGAACTACTGCTCCCATAGTCCCAGCTTGGGAATCGTAGTCCCACATTCCTGTAGTCAATAAATCTACAAGTAAATACCTTTATTGCTTCCGCAGTCTCGTAGTCCTGTAGTCGATGTCTCTATTAACATCAGGTAGGTAGTTTTAAAGAACGAAAAATGATACAATCCACAGTTTTACGTTTTTTTCAATTTCGTTTGACGATTGCGGGACTGCGGGAGCAGCCTTTATAGGTGAATTTTTAGTGGACGGGTATTCTAGAATCTAGTCAGTTACCGGTTTTCTAAATTACGGCCAAAATTTTCTAAATGGACCGATTTAGATTTGTAAAGTTAGTTGTCGTCGATTGTAAGTAAGATGTGAGTCTTTAATTGCTTTGATGTTTAGTTAATGATCGTTTCTTTTTTACCAGAAATCCTATGACCCAACTGAAAGGAAAATTTCACAAAATATGCTAACCAAGTTAGATTTTCTGTGTTTCAAATTTACATATTCTTAATTGAAAGGTGTTTACACTAAACAGTATTTAATGAAAAGCTGTATATTAATTACTTGGATGATTCAAAGGACATCGAATATCTTTGCCTTTCCCCGTTCAAAAGTGATAATTTTATATTTAAAATAGTCTGCTATTATAAAAAGTCTATTTTCTTATTTTGGGAAAATTTTATATCTTTATTACTACCTATTAATTATTTCGTGGATCCAGGACAATTTTTGGAAAAGGCCTATAAACGGCAATATAGTCAATCTGGTAGCTACATTGATGAAGTATATTTATTACTTAATTAGTTAGTAGAAAAATTATATAACTGACGAGGAACAATAGTTAAAAATAGAATTTGAGTTGGCAGTCGTATGTGGACTCTATGTAATATTTAAGACATATTAAAGAAATGATTTTTTGTAGAGGGGCGTCAGAGGTCAAACTTCTTCTGGTTTACATTGACGATAATCTCAAATTGCAATGTTTGATAATAAAAAGATCAGCGCTGTTGTAAACCAAGTTGTAGTTTACTTGGGGTATTGCGTTGCGCTTCCTTACCCCTCTAGTAGAGACCTTTAGATGGGCCTTTAGATTCTAAGACGAGAACGACTACGAGTACGAGATTTTCTCAATAGTAAGTATTGCGCGCGCGTGAACCAGCGTTATTTTGGCGGGAAAAAGTGGTGACCGTCGTCATTCTACTACGACTTTTAGCGAGAGTGTCGTAGTGGCGGGAGAAAGTTATCAAATGTTACAAGTTTTAGCATTTTGCAATCTCGGGAGAGGGCTTAACCTCCTTCAATAACGATAACAGTGCCATCTTTTCTGGTGAAAAAAAGTACGATGAAGAATTCCGGGGTGTCTATTTTTTGACAGTACGCGAAAAACCTTTAAATCAAATCTCGTACTTGTAGTCGTTCTCGTCCTCGATTTTATTAGAGGGTCTCTAGTGTTCCGCTCGGCGTTACCTTCTTAAAGCGTTTCTCGGCCGGCCGTCTCGGGTTTCGGATATGTCACAAAAAGGCATGACCTTATAAGGCATGAGAAAAACAATGTACAAGCGACTGGACGAGCGAAAGCTTGACTGTGAGTGGCTTGCACCATGTCGAGTCCCTGTGTGGTGTCTTCCCAGGCCTTCTCGGTCAATGCATGTCAAAAATTTGAGAAGTGGAGAGGGAAAGTGCAGGCGAGGGAAAGAACGCAAGAAAGTGGAGCTTGCAGATTTGCTGAGTTTTGGTGAATGAATAAAACGAAGAGTTGCTAAAGTCTCTGTATCAGAGAGTAACTCAAGTTTTGCTCTGCAGTAATAGACTACGAGCAGTCTCTTTTTTTCTTGGTCCGTCCAGCGAAGCGCGCGAGACACGCAAATGTTCACGCGTGTGACTGAAGGTGCGAGACGGGAGAGGCACTGGAGGTGCTTTTTTCTTGTCGGGCTGCCGCTCGATGCTTAGCTGAATTTGTTTGCACTGGAATAAAAATCAGTAAGGAGTTTGCGGTTGCCTAGAAACGTTCAGCTCTAATCAGCCCGTGTAAACATCCGAGTCCCCAGTTCCGGGTAAGACTGAACAAGCTTAGCTTCTGGATGTTCCATGCCAAATCTGAAACAATTTTTGAGCAACATTTCTTGAATATACAGATTGGTTATAAAGCAAAGCCGGAGTTTTAGTGTCTTGCACAAGCAGAAAAATAAAGAACTTATTTACAAATTGTTGATGAAAAAATATTTAACAAAATAAAAGATAATACTTTGATGACGTTCTTTAAATAAAGTTCTCTGTTTTAATCATTTATCGGTGTGTCTAATTCTGTATCAAACACTTTATCGAACTGTCCTGCAGTTGTCTGTGAACTTTTGCTCTTGTTGCTTTTTCCTTGAACGTGCAGGAACGAGTTCCACCGAAGATCTTCGCTCTGTTTGGCGGTTTCAAGGCATTCTTGTAGAAAGACAACGGGGTCCTCAGGGCGATTATGAACGAGTGCGGTCAACAGGCTCTGAGAAAATAAAAGTACTAAATAAGCTTTTTACTTCACTTAACAAAACCTTATGGGAAACCATCGGAAGGGTATTACATGTCGACCTTTGGGAGAATATAATGGAGCTGTAAAGAATCATGATATAGTTATTCCTAAATAGAAATGGTTCTACCTCATATTAGAGTAACTGTCTATTTACTTTTCCTCTTTGGGTCCAAGTTTTGTGGAGCTCGCGTATTTCGCTCGCTTCACCGTTTATGGAAAAAAGGCGGCAGTACAGTCAACTCTATGCATAAGAGACCTCTGTGAAATGGACACCTAGAGTACTTTGCTCCCTATCGTTATTCAGTTATCTTCTTTGACTCTCTACATCATAGTAGCAGACAGCACTCCAAGAGGGACAATTATAGTGCCTTTCCCAAGTTATAAGTCTATAAAAGAGAGTGGCAACTCTTTTCCTGTTTGGTTGGGGGGCGGGGGGTAAATACGCCCTAATATATAAGCTGTGTATAGGTATGTTGGGAAATGGGTATACTGTAGATTTTAGCCGATTAGATCTGAAACGGTGTAAGGTTTTGTCCCGGGGGGGGGGGCACTGCCATATATGGGCTATATAGGTATGTGCCGCTGTGAAGGGTATGGTTTTCAAGCAGTTTACTCTAGGATAGGGTATATAAATCAGAGCGTTTGGGTCTAGAATAGGGTATCATTTTTCAGGAAACTGATCAGTTGGTTGAAGATTTTATCTGGAGTAGGGAAACAGGGAATTGCCACTCAAACATATGAAAAAATCAAATTGGCAATTTGAAATTTACGCAACTCAGCTTGTTTTGGCTAGACTATGCTAGTGACCTCAGTAGTTTCTGGAAAACAGCTACTCTAGGATAGGGGGGATTTGGGGAGTTTACTCTAGTATAGGGTAGCAAAATTCACCTGAACTAGCTCTGGTATAGGTTAAGGGTTCCAGGGTACCAGTGGTACATCCCCACCCAGAAATTCCTAAAGTACCCCCCCCCCCCCGGGGGGTTTTGTCTACTCTGTGGAACCAGGCGCTTCCAGAGCCTGGAATTTAATCAAATTTTCTCTTCAAGCAAGGGGTTGAAGTCTGAAATAAGGTAGAGAAAATCACATATGTTGGTCTCTCGGCAGCCGAGTAATACAGCTATTTCTCCTCAGGAGACGTTCCAAGCGGCGAGGAGCAAAAGATTCCCCAGGTTAGTATCTCAGCCCCATCTTTTGCCCTTATGGAGTATAAAAACTCCCTAGGAGGATGTAATGAAGTGCAGAGTCACTTATGGTGCACGGAGGTGGAACTTAGAAAATGATAATACTCAGGAGTGGCTGCTAAATGAGTGCTTCCCACAGAAAGAAATACAATCAAGAGCCAAAATCCTCGTTAAGAACACAATGTAATGCCATACCGTTAGCACCTCTCAGGTGTGTTAGCAGATGCTTGTTACTTAGCCAGCGCTGGTGCATGGAAACAGATTCCTTCCGTGGTTTTACAATGGGGTTTCGTATTCAGAAGGTCGGTCTAAAACGATTTAAACTGGATTCTGACATTCAGGAAATAAAAGACGTACTAAAACTAACATGGACTGGGAAGAAAAAACCCGAGTCAACAAATCTCAACAAAAGCCGAATCCGTGACCTAATCTAAATACTACTGGGCCAACTTAGTGTCGCGTAAAGTATACGGTAGAAGAAACAACATTGTCTTGCTTTTGTTTCTGACAAACTTGCAATCTGTTCCACAGTCTGCATTGTGCGTACCAAAATGAACGCAAGAATTCGGATCAATGGGCAACTTAAGATAACAAAGACGGTGTGGGGATTGTACGCTACGATTAACTTATCAAAATGTCAAGATGAAGCATATTGAATCCGTTCGGTAACTATAAATTTCCACACGCAGTTCAACAATCGTGCACAACCACTGGTCAAGAAATGCCGTATTTCAGAACCACGAAGAAATATGTTCTTAATAGAATACTGTATTACGAGGCGTGTTATTGTAATAAATCGATTTTTGGTGGCGATCTTTTGTAATGAAAGGACTAAGGAGATGTCATTTTATCCATTAATCTGTAACTACGTACGTACCCGGTAATTTGCTATCTTATTCCTCAAAACAAACGAATTTTATGTCATTTTTTTATGTCTACTATCATGATACATTCACTAAAGGAACACTAGTTCTTAAAAGCTGCATAGGGTACCGATAAAATGATAAAACAGCTACTGCATGCAACATTCTCGTTGCTAAGGTCAATCGAGACGGAATGATTTACATCTTACAACATGCCGGTGGTTGAAGAATGCCTCCTTGAACGAGATACTAAAAACAACAACGAACCACGCATTCATTGCATAATACAGCAAAATCCGTGTCCCGCATATAGAAAAAGCTGCTAATTCTATCCCTGATTACATCTATGCAACAAATCCTTTTCAAAAAGTATTTGCCTTTGATTCACGCTTGTTGCGACGGTATTGACCGCATTTTCGCATCAGGAAAGAAGATCAATTCGAAATAGGCACTATTACTGACCTCAAACAGTTGAAATACATTCTTTTTAGCCATGTATGCTTTAGCTTCTTCAATATCCTCCGCATAATCGAGATTTGATGCCATTTTGTTCGCTCTCGACCAATTTCACAGTTGTGCCGAAGTATTCCGTGACTGGGTAGCACAATCACGCAATCTCCTTTTTTGAGAGTCCGCGATTTCACTGGTCTGTGGTTTACGAAATTAAAGCTAACTAAAATGGCGGACGATCTATCGAAAATTTCTGGAAGAAAGATTTCTGTTCTTTATGGATCCCAGACTGGAACTGCTCAAGAAGTAGCTGAAAGAATCGGACGCGAGGCAAGGAGAAGATATCTTTCAGCTTCAGTTTTGGCATTAGATGATTACGATGTGGTAGGTTGGATCAATAACCAGTAAATAACCACCAGTAAAACACAGTTGCAGTTAAATGTTTAGTTCACGGTTCTGGTTTAAAAATTCAACAAACGACTAGACCCATG
The DNA here is from genome assembly GCF_958299795.1 of Porites lutea. NCBI lineage: Eukaryota > Metazoa > Cnidaria > Anthozoa > Scleractinia > Poritidae > Porites > Porites lutea. The sequence continues at coordinate 32,428,424 of NC_133205.1, forward strand.
GGGAACAATTAAGTTGCTTCCAGAGAGACTCATAATTTCCAGTAGTTAACAGAGAGATTCGAGGGAAACAAAATTGACTGGTTTTTTTTTGAGGGACCAGTCATTTAAAATGATCTTAAAACCTAGCCTGCCTTCTCCCACAAGCCAAATGAAATACCGTTTTGAGCTTAACAGTCATGTGGGTGTTCGTTTCATAGATGTTTTATCCTAGCACAGCAAAGACATAAGTAGATTTGGAATACACAAATCTTTGTTACAGCCTTCCTACATTACAAATTTTGCAGCCGACTCACAAGAAACACTTTTGGTGGGAAATTGTTTTATTGCTAGATGTCTTGTGACCTTGAAGAAACCAGTAAGATTGAGTACTGAATTTGTTTTTTAAATTTGTTTTTTCTTTTTTTCAGACAAGATTAATTGATGAGGAATTTGTTATATTTGTCTGTGCTACGACTGGCCAGGGAGATGAGCCAGACAATATGAAGGTTATAGTGAGGTTTTTTATACCTTTTCTTATTGGGAAAACTTTTCTAGATTCCTGCACCGGCCACCATAGAAATAATTAGCTATGCATACATTTTCTGACTCAGACATGAGCTGTGCTTGCTATTTAACTTCATGAAATAATAAATAGGCTTGTTATTCTATTTTCTACCAAAAAAACAAAGAAGCAGGGAATTGGAATTTGACAGTAACCAAGTTGGTATGTCAGTGAACTGTACATACTTTGCCTTAAAATGATAGCGGGTATTGTTCACAGCTAGTGGTAAGGCTTTCTTTTGAGAGGGGAAGTATGAAGTTATTTGCATGCTGTTGCATAATTTTCTCTTTTCAAGTTGTTTTGAAGCTAATGCGCTGGCCAATTAGAAACTTGAACATTCTCCCTCTGTACAACCCCCTCCCCCCCCCCAGGCATTTGAACTTTTTAAAACAGACATCTTCAATTAACGATTACATTAGCCCAATGTAGTGGTCAAATACCCCTCCCAAAGAAGAAATGTTTTGAGATTGTGTGAATGGTCTGAACTTCACGTGATGTTGATTGGCAATTGCACTACAAAATTAAATAATTGTCTCTGTTGCACATCCATGTATCTTTTGAGGTCCTTGCCAAACAAGCCATTTGTTTAAAACAGTTGTTTCTTTACCTTTAAACTCCTCAATCTCACTGTGAGAAAGATTGCAACTATCAAACCATGTTATCTGACCTGGATCATCCAAGGAAGTTAAACTTGACATTTTTGGTTCAAATTCTCTTCCCCATTCAGGTAATGATCAAATTCTCCACTCTCCTGGCACAAGTGATGGCCAAATACCCAGGGTTTGCCCCAGGTGTTGATGTTGTAGTTTCTAGTTGATCAGCGTATTATTATAGCTGGTCTCCTTGGGCCATGTTTTATTTTTATTTCACCTTACTCTAAGATTCCAAACAAAACCATTGTTTTACAGAAATTCTGGAGATTTATGCTTAGAAGAAACCTCCCATCAAATTCTTTGTCTGGTGTTTCTTTTGCTGTGCTTGGTCTCGGAGACTCTTCTTATCCAAAGTAAGTGAAACCAGGGCTTTCATTGAGAGGTAGGGGACGGGGATTTCCCCCGGCTACCATGAACTTGGCCCCTGGCTACTTTCAAAGGAAAATAGGAGAAAAATAGAACCAAAAGATACCCCTAGCTGTTTGATTCCCTTCCTACTTGTTGTATTTAGTACCCAGTAAATTGGAATCTACGTGACAACCCTGGAAGCAAAAAAGAGTAAATATCATTTAATTCTGTTGAAAAAAATGACTAATGGTATTTGATTGTTAATTACAGTGCATTGTACCTATAATTTGTCAGTTCCTTAACACTGTTTTGTTTGTGCAGGTTTAATTTTATTGCCAAGAAGCTGTACAAGCGTTTGGTTCAATTGGGTGGTACTGCTCTACAGTCTCTTGGACTTGCAGATGATCAGCATGAGTTGGGGTATGTCTAAGGCAAGCAAGCTACGTAATATTCTAATGGAATGTATCGTAACTTCAACATCATTGAAAGGAAATGACCTCAATACTTTATTTTTTTAACATGTACCATCCACTACCTTTTTGCCTCTCTTGATTTTGACGTATTTACAGTGTCCATAGTTATGCTCATCGCCATTCATACTATAGTATGGTTCTCTCTCCTGCTGTCAGCTCAGAGCATAATATTTTATTCGTAGGCCAGATGCAGTTGTTGATCCTTGGTTAAAGCAATTGTGGGAAAAGGTTCTAAAAATGTATCCACTGCCACCTGGAAAGGAGATTATCAGTGCAAGCCAGAGGTCAGCAAGTTGCCTTAATTAACTACATGTATTAGTTAATTATATTATCAATGACGTGAAGTTGAGGTGTTATGATTAGATAGATTCTAAATGCAATGCAGACATCCCCAGGGTTTGTAAGTCAGTGATACTGTGAGGCGGGCATGCCAAGCTCAACATATCTTTGTGAAAGGATTTATCTGACCACTGAAAATCTGTGCCACAGATAATACATGTTCTTAACTCTCTGGTTGCCGAAAGAAGATTTACAAAAATTAATTAGGATGTTGACAATAGGGATTTATTTGTGATCTGGATTCACTTCCCTTTCCCCTTTGGTTTCTTTGTTATTCCTGTGAGTAAGCAAGCATCCAATTTAATTAGAGTTCTTGTTGACCTAAACAAAGTTTAAAATTTGTATCCATGGAAACTGTGTGCATGTGATAGAGTCTATATATTTATGCAGGCCTCAGTCAAGATACAGAGTGAAGTTTGTAGATAGTAGTCTCCAAGCAGCAAATCACTCAATCTCAATTGAAGTTGACTCTATGGAAAAACAAGGTTAGTTGATTTGCATTTTTATTTGTCATGAAAGGAAGTGGGTTTGCAGTACAAAAAAAAAAAAGATTAAAAAGTTCAGTTAGACCTGTCCAATAAATTACTGTAGCACAAGATACACTTTCACCTGAAAGTGTCCTTTGTCCATATTAATCAGTGTCATTTTAGCAGGCTGATTTAAGGGCCTTTCACTATTGAAATTGGGGAAACGTTTGGTTTTTAAACAGCTGTTCTTATTAAGCAGGTGTTATAAAACAGGGTTTCACTGTACATTTCGCAATTTTTATTTTTATATTATGACAGTTAAACCCAATCCCATTCCATGTAGAAGACATCCGTTCTGTTCAAGACTTATATCCAACAATCGTGTGACTGCTGTAGATCATTGGCAAGATGTCAGACTGGTGCAGTTTGATATAAAGGGCTCTGGAATGAGGTACAGTACACTTAACACCCATAATAAAATTATCGACACAAACCATTTTATATCTAAATGCAGGATTTTGTGTTCTAGTCATTCCGCAGGAGATGTTCTGATGGTGCAGCCTAGTAATCTAGCCGATGTTGTAGAGGAATTTTTCACCTTTTTCGCACTAGATCCAAACCAGACATTCCTTCTTGAGCAGAATGATCCAGGTATTTTTTTTGCAAACAAAGTTACTACTCTCATTGATGTTAATGTCGTTGTCTTTGTCTATTCTTTGAATGTCATCATCACCGTGGTCATCGTTGTCTGTGACTGAGTCTTCTTCGTCATTGTCATTATTACGCCTATCACCATATCATTATTATTATCACCACCACCACCACCACCATCCACATCATCATCATCATCATCATCGTCATGAACATGGAAGGCGTTAGCACGATTTACATACCAATTTTACGAAAAAAACATTGATCTTTCTTGTAGTTCTCAGTCGACAATAATTGTACTCTGATACCCAGTGTTCACACATTCGTGCATATCGTGAAAGGCTCCCGGCTTCATTTGTACTAGAATTGTTTCACTGCGTTTTGACCCTCAAAAATGATGATTACTCGAAAATAGCGACCTAAGATAGTAAGAGTCATTTGAAAATTTACGGTAGAATGGTAGTGCCAAGAGTTTACCCTGTTTGCTGAAAGTGACTGTGACTGTTTTTCAATAGATATCCCTCTGCCCTATCAGCTTCCTCAACCGTGTACCATCAGGCATCTCGTGGAGCACTATTTAGACATACAAGGCGTTCCAAGGAGATACTTCTTTGAACTGCTTTCACATTTTACCAACTCAGAACTTGAAAAGGAAAAGCTTCAAGAGTTTTGCTCAGCTGAGGGGCAGGTATTACGATTGTTTTAAGTAATCGTGCAGTAAAAATTCAAGAATTGTTCTGTTTATTTTTTATAACGGAAATTTTTGCTTTTATTTCCAGGAGGAGCTTTATTCATATTGTTATAGGCAGAAAAGGACTGCGTTAGAGGTAGGCTGGTTTTATACACTGCCTTATTAATAACATTTTTCGCCTTTACTTATCCGGCTTTTCCTTCACCATTTTGCATTGCTAAAATGAAGTGAGGCGGTTGTTTGCGTGTTGGTATCCTGCGAGCGGCGACACTTGTGCAAGTTCAAGGAAAATTTTAGGCGGCGGAGCCGCCATCAGGCGCGGAGAATGGGCCGCTGGATGTCGGCTCCGTCGCCAGAGTATTTTACCCGAATTCTCACAAGTGAGCCTGCTAACATGTTAGCGCGTTGGGGGATATGCTTGAAGGCTTGTTGTTCCACTTCTATCCGTGTTCTTGTGTTGTCTCACTCCACAAGAAAATTTTCGTAATGTCTCTTGTTTGGCGGTGTATTATGAGTACTAGTATCATAATGCTCGGGGTATGTTGTTGTTTCTCCTTGTCTCTCTCCGGCCAGGTGTATCAATGCTGAGGATAATTGATCTGCGATGGGTTAGCGTCCTGTCCAGGGGGGTGTAGCGATACTCTGAATTGCATCCTTACCTGTGTACCCTGTGACTCTTGTGTTTTGTTACCTTAATCAACAGCAAGCGTAATAAATTTTTTCGTTCGTTAATTTGACACTTTTACTAGAACACCCTAAAGAGCGAGGATTCAGGTGAGGTGTGGACGTTCTATAAAGTAGTGCAGTAAGTGGGTGGGGATTTTTACAGCTGGTGAGTTCTGAGCGAAAGGAACGCGACTAGAGTGGATCATTCCCCCCGGTCTGCCCCTTTAAGCTAAGCGTATATTTCCTTTTAATACGAAATAACTATAAACTCAGAAAGATTTTTCATACAGATCTGTCATAAACAATTCCCGTTACAATTTTTCTTCAATAGGTCCTTCAAGATTTTCCAGATGCAAGCGGAAACATCCCATTCGAGTACCTTTTTGATCTCATTCCACCGATCCAGCCACGAGCATTCTCGATTGCCTCCTCGCTAATGGTAAGTTTAGCACAGGCACACACACATTAAAGATCTTTCCAGATTTAATTTTTGCACTTTAGTAATACAGACACTTAACTTCTAAGTGTCCGATGAAAGGGAAAAAATAAACCCGGCTTGTCAACCTATCCGCCCCTCGAAATTTTGCCGTAAAGCTAGTCGAATGGTTTTCTGGTCACTGTCGCGCTACAAAGAGCTAAAACTTGCCACAAAGCCGTTCATAGGTCGTACACTTCCCGGCCTTCTAATCCAGATGCAAAATATTAGCTTGCGAAGTTCGGACATGCGCAGAAAGCAAAATTTCGCTTTCCCCCCTTCCCTCTTTTTTCGCTTTTGTTGCCTCATTTTTTTTCTCTTGCTGGGCATTTAGTAGGCTTCATTTTGGTAGGAAAAGTTTTTAGGAACGCTTTTAGGGTCCTAGGATTAGATGAAAGGAAAGGTAGGTGGGTAGTGGAACAAGACTTTCATGGAAATTTTCATCTCAATGTTACATGGTGTCCTTGACTGAATTGTGCTCATTCTGGTATGGTTTGGAAGATCACTTCACTCTGCGCAAGTTAGCGGACAAAGTTATCCGTCACAATCAAAACTGGTGACGTGACAAGCGGTAGAAAGGGCGTGGATCTGCACGGACGATTATGGGTGGCTCAGGGGCAAATTGGTTAAACATCTTTACTGAAAATGAATAAAAGTGTTTCGTTTCGAAAGAAACTGTGGTTCTGCGTTGGTGAAGTAGTTAGTACAAGTGTTGGACATTTCTATCGCCGCTGTTTGACTAATGAATGAAAATATCAGATAGAAATGTTTTGCGTTATTTGAAAGGTGTTGTGTTTTGTGACGAGCCAAAATCGATGCGGTCTGGCAACATGTCGTCGGAAATATCTGACCATTCCGTAGGGGCTTAATACACTCGAGTATGACTTGACTAAGCTCGTTCAGACCGAACAGGCGCGTTAACAGAAGAATACACGAGAAACTCGCTCATCTTATTCTACTTGATGTAATAGGTATCAGCATTTTTATAGTGTATTTATGTTGTTTTCGCTGTACTTTTGTTATGTGACAGGTTCATCCAGATGAAGTGCAGCTTCTTGTGGCTGTAGTTAACTATAAAACTAAACTAGTTAAGCCAAGGAGAGGCCTTTGTTCAACGTGGTTAGCTTCTCTAGATTGCTGCAACAGGGACATACGCGTTCCCGTGTGGATCAAGAAAGGCACAATATCTTTCCCTAAGGCTTTAGATGCACCTTGTCTTATGATTGGTCCAGGTACTTGCAATATCACGATGTAAATAGAGCACTATCCTTCGAACACAACACTATTATTTACTTTACAGGCCCAAAGGCTGGCAGGGGCTGGTTCGGATAGGGGTAGGTTTGGGTTCTGACCCACCCCTGTCCTTTTTTCCGAAAACTTCCTGTCTCAGAGGGTAAAAACATCAAACAGACGTTCTTACAGAGAATTGGTAGAGTTGTTGTGAACTATACACTGATCATTGATCTTATTTAATGTTGAAGTTTTGTTTTCCTGTAACGGCGCACTTAAACCTTGAACTGCCATATAAAAAGTAATTTGTTTAACCTCTTAAAGATAAAAATGAGTTTTCAAAACAGCAGCAATAAAATAGAATGCATCACTACCCAGACCAAACTCAAGTTGAGACGATACATTTGACAGTGACTGCCAACAGAAATAGGACAATATTTTTAGGTTTTCCTCGAAAAAATATGGTGTGCCATTTGTTGTTTTAGAGGAACGCTAAGAAGTTTGATGTAGATAATTTTTACCTTGTTTTAATACTTTTTTTGGTTTCGTTTAGGTACTGGATGTGCGCCATTTAGGGGTTTTATCGAAGAAAGAGTATCACAGTCTGCCGGGTGTAAGACGTCATTTGACAAATTCTGGTGCTTGATTATTGAAAGCCATTAACGATTACCTAGCGATATGATCGTTCTCCCCCTTTTTTCAGGTTGTGTGCTGTTCTTTGGCTGTAGAAATAGCAAAAAAGACTTCTTTTTCAAAGAGGAATGGCAGCAACTTGTCGAAAATGGAAAATTGCAGTTGTTTACGGCTTTCTCAAGAGATCAGGTTAGAAAAAAAGGAAAAACAAATGCAATTCCAGCCCAATAGTCTCTGTCGCATCAACGCATTGCCTAAGGGTTCAGTTGTTGCTAAAACTTGACATCGAAAAGGGAGTACATAAAAGGAACGCTTTACGACAATTTGTTCATTTATCTCAAATGAAATCAGTTGTATCTGTTCGCATAGTCATCAAAACACAGATGTGCCCTTTATCTATTTCAAACCGAAATTTTTGGTCCAAGTTTTGCGATCTCTCCATGCACAGTACACCTTCAATGTTAGAGCGATTTTCGTATACCCTTGAAAAATGATTTCGGTAAGTGTTCTGTATTTGTTTTATCAGACTATGAATGAAAAGATCAAAACAAGGCCTCTTCGTTTTCCCGCCAAAGAAAACCCTAATATGGAGAAGGCATAATTCGATTGGCCAATCGTGTTGCAGTATGACGTCAAAGCAAAGTGTCGGTTGATGTCTAGAAAGTTCTCGGGCAGGAAGTTTTTTCACCCGAGCATTCGCTTAACCAACCAAATGCCACGCGCGTTTGTATCTGTTCGATAAACCAATCAAATCGCTCTATTACCGTTCGTTTGTTGTTTCTGTTTTGTACGCGCGTTTTCATTAAATAAAAAGGTCATTCGAAAATCGCTCTAACGTTAGTAACATAGCGTGTTAATATTGTTTAACGCTTAACAGGAAGACAAGATTTATGTTCAGCATCGGTTACTAGAGAACAGCTCTCTTGTCTGGGATCTTCTAGCTCACAAACAAGGATGGTGTTATATAGCAGGGTATGTAAAGTACTTTGTCAATAGTAGGACTTGAACCTTTCAGTTGGGTCGACAAAAAAGTTATCCCTCGACAGGTATGAGACTGGACCCGGGTACAACAGCCCTGAGATAGTTTTCCTGATGATCAGTTTTATGGCTTGAATCAATTTTACGGTTGGCGTCTATTTTTGCTTTGACACAACCCGTTTTTGGCCTGACATTCAAATCCCTCTCTCCCCCACCCCCACCCCCCCTCCTCCGCTCGTGATGTAAGTATATGTAGGAAGCGCTTATTGTAAATGAAGAATTATCTAAAATCAGAAGTTCTGAATTGCAATTTCCATTAGAAGCCTAAATGACCGGGTACAGGGTCTGGTCATCCAAGGATGTGACCGGACATTGTCCGTTGAATGGCCGCCTTTTGACGCCCTTAGTGTGTCGTGTATCCATTAGAAAGGTTTTGGAATATTTTTTCTCTGTTCTTCAATCACAGAAACTCGCAACGAATGCCTGCAGATGTTACAGAGGCTCTTCTTGAAATATTCATGAAAGAAGGAGCAATAGATGCAGCAGGAGCCGAAGAATTTCTCAAAACGTTAGAAAGAACAAGACATTTTCAAAGCGAGACATGGGCGTAGTAAAAGGGGGAAAGAAAACAACAAGATCGTGAGGCAAAATTGTTCAAAGCACGAGACAATGTTAGTTCATCGTCGTTGAATTTTATCTTTATTTAAACTGGTATGCTTATTGTGCTTTAACTTTTAAATGGACTAAGTAATAAATTATTAATTATATCTTTGTTATCATACAGTTGAAAATACATACCAGTATTTACAAGAAATAAATGGAATACACCAATTAAAAATCCTTACGATTACTTAAAATGTAGTCTATTTATAAAGCTTGCTTTGAAACGGTCTGTATTAATACAGCGTAACTGGTTTGTTTGGGTTCTTAAACGTTTTGAAGATTCTTTACCTCTGGGTAGAGGGGTATACTGAGGATTGGTAAGTTGGCTGCTTATCTTTCTGCAAATTGACCCGTTGGTTTTTCGAGCAAATCAAATAGACCTATAGCACAAGATATGAAGCCACGTTTGTGACGCCTGTGAAAAAATGAGAAACTGCTGGACAGTATTAAGCCTTAGTGCAGAGGCTGCAAACATAGATAAACCATACGACAAAGTCTTGGGTATAATTAAAGTTTGAAATAAAAGATCAAATTTATCTTGATTTTATCCTTTCTTTCTTGAGCTCTTTAGCGTGTATCAGCACTTATTTGCTTCGGTAACTTACGTTTAAGGTGGTTTATAATTTTTTAATCTGACATTACCATGGAAAGTAACTCCTAGTATAGTAAGAAATTCTGCTTGCCCAATATTACCATGATATGAATAGGGTTTACACACTCCCCACGCGTGTTCATGCGCGCCCCGTTCTTGTTTTGCCCCCATTTTACTTTCATTCTAATCGAAATTTAATCTGGTATACCAACTGTTTATTTCAACTGTTTTAACTTCTCTTTAATGCAACCTCTTTCCCAGGGTTCTCTACTCGGGTAGGAGAGAGAACCTGGGAACGAGCTTGCTCTTAATGCTGCCTCTTTAAATTTCCAAATCCCTGCTAACAATAGCATAGCCTTTCTACAGTTAAAAGTTTTTCTGGGCTGAAAAAAAATCTACTCGTTACGTAATGAGTTGAAAAAATAAGCAAAGTATGGACGAAGAGAGTATTTCTGGTCAATTGACTGGTTCGAAATCTATACTTCCTCCTTTTCCATCCTCGCGTACTTCCCTAAAATAAAGTGTTGGAAAGCGAAACACACCTGAGAGAAAAGGAGGATTGACCGTCTGCTGATGAAGAGTTTGATTTTATTTTGTAGAGGACCGAACTTCTTTATTTTACGTGGTGGTTGGGGGGGGGGGGGGGGTTAGAGAAAAGGCCTGTATATTAAGAACGGATAATGCAGACGCCTTATTATACATACTATACCTCCCGGTAGCGAGTTCGAGGGGGTGGGAGGGCATTTGTCATGTTTCGCGAAGTGCATCATGTCCTCTGCAGTGGCGGATGCAGGGGAGGGGCCCCTTATTTTTAGACCAAACAGAGGCCCAAAAAGCTGAAAAAAATTTTTTGGAGCTCGAGCCCCCCCCACCCCCACTTATCTAAAAAAAAAATTGTAAATTGCTTTTTTTACCCACGAAGCACTTAGGAGTTCATATAAACTCGTTTAAACGTGTCCGTTCGTTTCAGAAAATGGAAATGTTGGTTTTTGAGGAGAGGGGAAAACCTTAGCCTGATTCTCAGACGTCCGAGGTCGTTCGCGGTCCCTTTCGCTTCCCTCCCTCTCCCGTCGGGAGAGGGAGGGAAGCGAAAGGGACCGCGAACGACCTCGGACGTCTGAGAATCAGGCTAGGAAAACCTGAGTACCCGGAGAAAAGCCTGTAATCTCGGAGCAAGGGAGAGAACCAACCGACAAACTCAACCCACATATGGCGTGAACACCGGGAGTTGAGCCACATTGGAGGGACGCGAGTGCTCTTACCACTACGCCACCCTTGCTCCCCAAGGGTCTGGATGACCCCCCCCCCCCCCACCACTTATCTCAAAGTTTGGATCCAGCACTGCTCTGTGTGACTTGGAGGAGGTGATCCAGCGCCCTGAGGCAAGGGAAATCTTTGTCTCTCCAAATACGCATATTTTTATTTGAAATATTGAAAAAGGAACTATATTAACCGCTTTTAGAAGAATTTACATATGCCCCACGTACCCCGGGCAGAGGTTTGCTGACAAATTCCCTACCTCCGGAACGCACAAAATGACAAATGCCCAACCAATTCCCTAGGGTTGGCGGGAGTTGAGGGGGGGGGGGTGGGGGTTGGGATCGCGTGGAATTGACTCCGCCATTAAAAAATCCCCCGGAAAAATCCTCTCACCATTAAACGTCTTAAACACCCTTCTCTTAAATTCACCGCTTATCAGTTTTAAGGAGTATTTTAATCTGTCTTTATTTAATATCTGCAGCACGATCTTTTTCAGCGTTGTTAATTGAAACAAACGCCGTCTATTTTTAATATCTGATGGCAGGGTTATTCCCCGCGCACTTCCGGCAAATTTCTGAGAAATCAGCGGGGTATAGAATTGTAGCATACACAAAGTAAAGTCATTGGTTATCATTCATTCATTTCAGCCTGAAGGAGCACGCTAACTTTATTAGGGTTGTTTGTTACTTAACTTAGTGAAATCCATTTTGATTCTTTTGAAAATAATGCGCACTCTGGAAGATGGAGTGTCCTAGTTGTGGAAACAAAGCCTTGCTTCCGAAGTTTAAGTGGTGTCCAGAGTGCGGTTCGAAGCTTCCACATGCTTCCTCATCGCCGGTTCCAAGCTCAGGAAAGAAAGATGGAAGAGAATCTTTCACTCAAGTAACCTCAACGGAACAGCAAGCTGATGTAGGAAGCAAGAGCGACTTGGGAGTAGATAAGGGACGATTTGAAGGTATTTTTGTTTGATTAATCTGATTAAAAATTCTATTCTAGAAGGTAATAAGAAAATTTACAGTGCCGCAAAGGAGATCACATGGTTGACTTTTTAATTATTAGAGGACAGTGAGAGGACCATTAGATTAAGGCGGCCCGCGGTTTCTCGAAACCTATAGCAGGGGCACCCAACGAGAATATAGTTCAAAACCTCATAAACATAACATTGTTAAACGTATTTTAGTATTTAAACGGCAGATATAGGCATATTTTTATCCCCTAAAAATTTTTCATCTGTTCGGATTTCCTAGCTGAAAGTCTAGTGATCCGAAAATTATAGGGATCAAAACTTACCTTTTCGAAAATTTCAGCCAGAAAAAGGCTCCCGCAAATTCTACGTGACCTATTTAGGGCAAAAATTCGTTAAAAATAGGCAATATTATACCACTTTTTAGATGTTCGAAAATCCTAGGAGAGGCAGGCAAGCAAGAAATTTTACAACAAATGTTCCGAAAATTCTAGATGTCAAATCGTCTTCCGAACAGATATTTTCCGAAAATTGTCGTTGGGTGCCCCTGCTATAGGTTGCTTTATTCAGCATTCTTCTACCGGTTAGTTTGGATCTTCCAAATTGCAAGTGAAGTATAAGACTTAAACAAGAACGTTTACAGCCCTGTTGGACGAAACAGGAGAGATACGTTCGATATTTTATGAATTATCTTGTACTCATTGAACTAGCACTAAAAGATGCACATCATAATCTACATTTTTCATTCTTGAGGCAAGTTTAGGATTTATTCGCCTGATTCGTCGGTGGATTATATTTTAGTCTTTTAATACCAGAAAATTTTCAATTCTGAAAGTGACATATTATGGTTAAATTTATAAGAGGAAAAATAAGACGCGTCTTTCATTTAAGACGCAAACTATCTCCTATAAATGGACGTGACTTAGTCTTAGATAAGACGCGTCTTAGCTAAATTTCAAACGAAATGTGGTTGCCTGTCCTGGGTCTGTCCTGATCACATTCCCGGAAAACGAAGAGGGTGACAACTTGAGCACTTTGGGCCGATATTTCACCCGGAAGAAAGCTAATAAAGATGGCTGACTCACTTTTTCTTCAAACTTTGATCACTGATCACTTATTAATTACCCTGCGAGCAGAGTCTCCTTCGATCTTCCTAGAAATATCGGGATTTTCTAGGAAGATCGAGGGAGACTCTGCTCGCAGGGTAGTTGTTAATCAGAGCAGGCGTTATTTTATCAGGGTTTTTCAGGCAAGTGAATGCAAGCCCTGGGAGGGGGGGGGGGGGGGAGTTACTCCCTATAATGGCCGATATGGGGAAGCTCTGCCTGAAAGGGGTACCTTTTTCAGGCTTCAGGTATATGAAAGGTTAGTGATTTCACTAGCTGAAGTATATAGAAGGGCAGGGAAACCTGTTATTTCAGTTGGTAAATTAAAAGGCCCAAAAGGGCTTACAGATGTATTTTATGCCTGTGAAAAATTTGAGATTGATTTATTCATATTTTGAGACAGTTAAAAGGGATGCAAAGTTCTGAACTTATTCCATTTGTTGATAGAAGGTATACCAAAGAGCTATAACCCTTTTCTGTCAAAAATGGCACAATGGTCCATAATATAAAAGGGTAAGGGGTCGGACCTCAGTGTGGAGCCTATAACCTATATAAAAGTTTGTTGACGAGTACACCCCCACCCCCCCCCCCCCCCCCCCAGGATGCAGGCATGGGTGAACAGGAATGCTGGACCTGATGCTTGTTGACACACCATTGTTTGTGCTCTCCCACTGTTCATGTAATAAATCAAATGCAGTTGTGAACCAATAATATATTGGCTTATTGATACTGTGATCTTGAGCTGTTTCTCATTGTGGCAACTGTTTCTTTTAAGCAAAAATATTATGACTTAGGAGATTTATGGATGAATAGACCTTTAACTGCTAATCTGAGAAATAGATTTGTAAATTTTGATTATAATTTACTAGTCACTATGATGAAAGATGATTAAAGATGCCAGGGTATTTAGTGTGCTTAAACAGCTACATTGTACGCAAAAATAGATTTAATGATTTTGCCTTGAAGAATATAATTTACAAGTAACCCTCTCTAGCAGACTTTAAAGAATTATTTCTTCTGTATTTTTTTTAAAGTGCAATCACCCATAATATTGTAGCCATTTGTTTCTTCTTTGATACAAGTATAAATTGCTATGCAAGTGATTCTGTCAATCAATGTATTCTGAAGAAACTTAAACACTGAGCTGTGTTGAGTTATTCTCTTGATTGGCTGGAATCTTGTGAAATTGTTCCTGATATATTGATGCAGAATTGCCCCTCTCAACACAATATAAGCTTATTTGTTGCCTAAATTCAGGAAACAACAAACATGATTAATGACAGTAATCATTAGGTTACGGTAGTAATTTTGGTAGTAATTAGGTAGATGGTGTGACTGAAGAGCTGTTATTTTTTTCCAAACTTACTCCCATCGCACAATTTGTATACTGTACACCTGCTTTGTGCTTTGTTCGCTAAAAAAGATGTTAAAACATACAGCCTGTGGTGTTCTGCAGGCGAGGTTTTCTAACAAGACATTAGTATATTAAATCACGGCACATTCAATTCCTCTTTTAATTACTCTTTAACAAAAAGGCTTCATTCTTTATCCTTCTAAACCCTGCTATGCTACTGATAATTAGTAGCAGGGTGTGCAAGTTTTTAATAACAATAATATTATATACTACATATTCACTGAGAGTGAGGTCATTACAGGGATATCTCAGACTGAGGCCTTCGTGTATTGTATCGCTCGGTCAATACATCAAGGCCAAGGTCTGTGATTTCCATGTAATGACCAAACAAACAAGGTTAATAAGTTATTTATTATAATGGCCTTTTCATTATGGACCTGAGTCTGCAATCAATTGAAACCAACAACTGGTCAGCGGATAACCTTAGAAAAACATGTCACCTCAATGTACACTTGGCACTTGGGCCTGCGATACAGTCAGCTGAAACTGGTCAGGTAATACCCTTTTTGACAGCTGTTAATTGACTATAACATGGATGTTCATAAGGATGTCCACTATCAAGTTAAATATATGCAGATTGTATATGCCTTGGACACCTAGCTAGTAAAGCCTGGTCATTACAAGAAAAAAATGCCAGCTCATTACAAGAAAACAGCCTGTCAGAATGCACATACTATTGTAGCCATATGACAATGATAAATAATGCCGTGTTAATTATTTTCATGTTCTGCAAAAATTTGTTTAATTCACTAAACCATTTCACATTAGCTTGCAACTGTATCGTATCTACCTGCAGCTGTTAAATAAACTCCTTATGACATGATTTCATGCCCACTGTTTACCACACGGCCTACCTCTACTGCTGCATACTCCCATTTTTGATCAGGATGGATTTCCTCTTTGAATTTTATTTTATTTGAGCAGTTCTCTTAGAAATGTGCTTACAGTTATACCCCCCTTTACAATCTTCTGATTGAGATATAATTTAATAAGATGCCCTACAGTAGAAGATCCTCTCAAACATAGTAATAACAAATAATAATAATAAAGAAAATAAATAAATACAGTAAGAAAAATGATAATAATAATATTCACATGACTGTTTTTAGACATTACAGCAGGCATCAAAGAACCTTGTTAGTGTTAAAATATAAATTATAATCAACGTAAGACACAGCTACTACCATCCACTGAGATACAAATTTAAAGAAAGATGTACCCATTCCAATTTAAACAATATCATGGGCAAAATTGGTCTTTATTCACTTGATCAGGACATGATTTTTCTCTTACTTTGCAACCACCACTCAGCAGATAGATTGCACTACTCCTTGGTAAATCCCTTTGGTAAGAGTAAAATACTGAGAACAAATTTCTCTTATAAAGTACATGAGGGTGTAGACAGTCAGACTGCAGTAATAATCTTGTGTCCCCTTAGCAAACTTGCTGTAAATTCTTCCGTTGATCCATAAATCTTCAAAATAACTCTTGTCTTTTTAGTTAAAAAAGCTGCCATTTGTACAGAAGTCACAAGAGTATTTTCTAAATTTTAAGTAAATGCGTGGCAGAAAAATTCAGCATAACGATCTGAAAAGCAATATTGTTCGTCCACACAGCCAAATTAACATGATGCCAGATGAGATCCTTTTCAACCAGCTTTGAGTCCATTTAGGCTTTTATGTATATAGAGCTCCATCCCTGCGACAAAACGATTCAATCCTTCCAGGCGTGCTAATACGGACGAAAAAGAAGCTTAACTTAAACAAACAAACGAAAAGCAAATGAGCAAAGTGAACAAGTTTTCTGTTAGCCGTTATCGCATTAGAATATCCCTAGCTGAGAGAGTTTCTTTCAAAATTAAAGGCTTTCTTAGGCAGCTCAAGATGCTTTACCTGTGTTGTTGCTCCCTGCAAAGGTGTGGTATGAACATGTCACATACATTCAAGTTTTAACGATATGGCGAAAGGCGCAAAGTCAAGTCAAGTCAAGTCAAGTTTATTGTGCAAAATACGCTATTTGTGAGAAAACTCACTAGCTACTTTGCACGTATCGCACATTAAAAAAATGTAAAAATTAAGAAAGTATAAATAATTCTAACTGAAACTGAATATAAAATAGCTAATTAAAAAGATAAAATGTAACTTACATAATACTAAAAATATAGCCAAACTATTTACAATACAATAGACTGGTAGTAGTAGTAGGTTAATTAAAGTAAGCCTGACAAGTCCAGTTTTCTAATGCTATTTCTAAAAGCCTTGAAAGATCTTACTAACAGTTCTATAAGAATCAGGACTTGAGCTCCATAGTTTTGGCGCTGTAAACCGCCTCGATTTAAGGCCGTATGTTGAAGAGTTGGCTATTGGCCGCTTTAAAATATCATTTCCCCAGAGGTCGTATTTATTTTTTCTTTGTTCTATCAGATCTTTAATGCTCTTTGGTGCATGTTCATTGTTAATGACATTGAAAACTGTACATGCTATTTTAGCGAGGCGTTGATTCACAAGTGATGGTTAACCTATTCGATGTAATAAATCCGCAGAGTAGGGCGATTGTTGTTTATTAAGGACAAAACGAAGGTCACGCTCATTAACTTTCTCTAGCTTTGCAGTGGCACTTTTGTTACAGAAATGCCATGTCTCTGAGCAGTAGTTGAAATTAGGAATGATAAATGCGAGGTGAAGACACTTTCTTGTTTCCAATGGGAGGATCTTTTTCATCCTCTTAAGCACAACAACCTGCTGAGAGACTTTTCTGCAGATACTTGCTATGCGCTTTTCAAATTTCATTTTATCGTCAACTGTGACTCCAAGCATTTCGAGTTCTTCTGTATTAGGAATAGCCGTGTTTTCGCAGTAGAATTTCGGCATAATTTGTGTCTTTCCCATAACTGTTGCTTGATACTTAGAGGGATTCCTGTTCATGCCATTTTCCTCTTACAACCGATCAACATTAGCGAGATCAGCGTCGATCATTTCTTCGACTTTCTCTGACTTACTCCGCGAAAAATATTTGGGTATCGTCAGCATACGCGGATGATTTGCTCTGTTTGACAGCGTAAACAAGGTTGTTCATAAATATATTAAATACTAATGACCCTAGCACACTGCCTTGGGGGGACTCCGGCTGAGATTTCTTTCCATTTTGAGTACTGGTCACCTAATCTAACCCGCTGAAGTCGATTACTGAGGTAATAAAAAAACTAGGTCGGTGGTGTTATCGTCAGCTCCATAAGATTTTAGCGTCTCTACTATAGATTTATGTGGTAAGGTATCGAATGCTTTGGAAGGGCTTTAAATTAAAGCCGTGGCAATTCCATAAAATCTTGAGCGTGTATGTGGAAATTTCAAAACGTAACGCCACCTACGAGCCATACTTAGTTGACATTTCTTGTGAACCACACCCCAGTGCGAAGTCTGAGAGGTTTATATAAGATAGGTTTCTGTCAGGTCCCCCACCTCAGAAAGGATCACTCAATCTTAATCATTCATGAGCACTACTACAAGACTGCCTTTAATGATATAGGGATGTGACAGGATTTGTCCAATCTAAATGTTAATGTCATGCGAATTAGGATTTATCACTTTGTTTTACTAAAATGCAGGTGACAACTCACAACAGAGAGAAACAACCACAGTGAGTAAACCTGATGTGTTCTCAACCGCTCAATGTGATGGGCATAGCTCTCCAGCTGCTATCAATTCAGACCAGTCAAAAATTCCGCCAGGAGACAAAGAACTTGGCGCTGTCGATATACAAGGCCCCGCTGAGAGGGTACCAGAACACCCAAAAAGCGAAGGTGCCAAGAATGAAAGTTCAATCCTAACGGAGTCATATTCGGGTGGAGCCAAACCAGCAGCGCAGAAACTCGGCTATTTGGAGAGTCTTCAGGGAAAAAGCACTGGAACTACTGATTCACAGGTCTCCCCTGTCCAGACATTGAGGGCTGCTGAGGATTGTGACCAGAATATTTCGAGTAAGTCGTCTTTTGTTGCTGGGAAGGAGGTTGCATCTTTGGGTGATATCAGTGAAACGAGTCGTTGGCATATGGCGTCAGGTCATACACAACTGGAACCACTGGGAACATCTGAGATCCAACAACAGCAGCAACAGACAGCAGCGCATCAGCAGCGAAACGTTCAGTATCTTCAGCAGCAAGTAAGGCCAGTGGAGCGGCACCATGATCCAAGTCCCACCCAGCAACAGCAGCAGAGGCGGCAACTTCCCCAGCGTCCGCAGCAGCCGAACCAACACCAGCAAATGTTATCTGTAGATCGGCAGCACCACAACCAACACCAGCAAATTCCATATACAGATCGGCAACACTGCAATCAACACCAGCAAATGCCATCTGCAGATCAGCAGCACTACAATCAACACCAGCAAATGCCATCTGCAGATCAGCAGCAATACAATCAACACCAGAAAATGCCATCTGCAGATCAGCAGCAATACAATCAAATGCAACGCCCGAAAATGGCTTCTGCAGATCGGCAGCACTACAATCAACACCAGCAAATGCCATCTGCAGATCAGCAGCACTACAATCAACACCAGCAAATGCCATCTGCAGATCGGCAGCACTACAATCAACTGCAACAAATGCCATGTGCAGATCAGCAGCACTACAATCAACAGCAACAAATGCCATCTGCAGATCAGCAGCACTACAATCAACACCAGCCAATGCCATCTGCAGATCAGCAGCACTACAACCAACACCAGCAAATGCAATCTGCAGATTGGCAGCACTACAACCAATACCAGCAAATGCCATCTTCAGATCAGCAGCACTGCAATCAACACGAGCAAATGCCGCCTGCAGATCGGCAATACTACAACCAACACCAGCAAATACCGCCTGCAGATCGGCAGCACTACAACCAACACCAACAAATGCCACCTCCAGATCGGCAGCACTACAACCAACACCAACAAATGCCACCTGCAAATCGGCAACACTACAACCAACACCAAGAAATCCCAACTACAGGTCACCAACACTACAACCAACACCAGCACCTGCAACAGAACCAACAAAAGCAGCCACCTCCTGGAGGGCCAGTCCTCGATCATCAGCAGCAACCTTCATCTTTGACGAAACAGCAGAATCAGCAAGTAGACCGGAAGCAGTGCCTAAACGCCGAGGCCATTCAAGAGGCTAAAAGAGCAGAAGGGGTTCACCTTCAACCAGGCAATAAAGTACCCGGCAGTACTGACCCGAATGGAAGCTCTCAAGTTTCTCAGAACAGGAGAGGAAGAGATGATCCAACTTCTCAAACTAATGATCAAAACACTAAAATTCTGGAGGGAAGAATCAAGGTGAGTTTGTGCGTCTCAACAAGGGGAATTCTTCACGATATTGCCTTCCGACTAAGTAGTCAGTCGTCTTCAGTGCTTCTGAGTGAACAGTATTGCATGCACAACAGATTCGATCATAACTTCATGAAACATAAACATGACTTGGTTCGGTGGGATTAGTTGTGTAACCCTATAGGCAAACGAAAATTGCATCAATGCTTTTAGTCCAATAGTGGTGGAGGAATTTACGGGGTTTGTGGCTTTTTCCTGTTTTTAGATGTGAGTCTACTCTTTCAACTAATTTTCTCGGACAATTTCGTTCTTTTGGGCCCAAATGATGGCCTAATGATGGCTAGTGGAGTGCCCACAATTCATTAAAAAGGACTGTTAAATACTCCGATTGTTACTTGATAATTTAGTTTACTGAGTTGTACCACAGCTGAACTCTGGAAGCTGGACACACAAACAAGCCTAAAGGTTTATCCTGTCATTGAGAATTTTTATTAAGTTGGTGAACAGCTAAGCATGGCGGTGCCGAGGCATAAGTTCTTTATTTTCTTTAAGCTTGTTTCATGACCATTTTCAATATTGTGTTTGGTCTGAAAAGGTTTGCAGGCGTGTTTGATTTATTCAGTTTGTTTTTGTTGACTTCGATTTCAGGGTAAAGATGGTAACATAGTGAACGAGGGAGAGTCAAGACGGACTGCTGAAAACAGAGATAAAACGTCAAAGGAAAAAGTAGAATCCACTTCACCTGTGTTATCGGCTGTTCCAGAAGAACTTACCAGACGTGACACTGTCCTTAATGATCCTTTGCGTGAACAAATGAATAAAGACAACGGAAGTGAAACATCGGTAAGAATTGCATGCAAAATCTGCATAGAAATATAGATCAAAATGTTTCATGTAGCGATCCCCAATACACCACATACGAGTTTGCAAAGACTCGTTTGGTTTGGGAAAGGTTTCAAGTATTGTCATCTATATTTGATCGAAGTTCATGGATGAAAAAGGCAGGTTTTGCTGCGTAATGAGTACCCCGAGTGACGTTAAAACACTTTCAGATTCCCATAACACAGATCGTGATATAGTCTCACTGGGGCCATCCATGTCTTACTGTAATACCAATAAGATATAGGAGGCTGAGCACGAGGCGGTACGAGCGAGGAGCCCCTGGTGGAGAGTAGTTAATCGCTGCGGAGAGATGAGCGGGGCGCGTAAGGAAGTGTACGAAACTCTGAAAAGAGTGAGTGCGCTATTGTGAAGAGTGACTTTTTAATGTAAAAAGCTACTGATCTGTATGTGTAAATAGCGCTATAGAAATAATAAATTATTATTGTTATTATTATTATTATGGGCGTGGAGCGTAAAGAAGTATTTGAAACACCGAAAAGAGTGAAAACGCTAAAAGGATGAGAAACCCTTAGATTGCTCGTCCCAGTATTTTTGCAGGCGTACCTTGGACCTACACGTAAACAGCTTGGTATTTATTACAAATCCATTATAACATATGGATTACACAAAGACTGAAGTGAACTTTATTATGATATTATTATTTTCGCGGTTGGAATGAATAATAGAGAGTTTTAGATCCGAGTCTATCGCGAATCTCTAACCGCTGGAGGTCACGTGACAAGTCTTTCGCGTCACGTTTGAGGTTTACGACGTGCGTTTTCAACGTGGGGAGGTAGGTTTTCACGTAGGTCATTTACCTGAAAGCTTTTAACGTATAATTCTTGTTTTATCTCACGTAATGATACAAAAATCTTGTGGAGCAAGTCTTTATCTATTAACAGAGGCACAAATTCTGGCGAAATGCTAAATTTGATAAATCCTATTGGATGGCTGCTGATTCAAGACTTTACAGTTCTTTGCTTCTAGATAACCCAGTGTTACCGTAAATTTCTTTTATTTTCACTGATTGATATTTCTTCTATTTCGAAATGGAAAAATAAACCAGAATCCACTTCTTTAATCCACCGCCAATCTAAATCGAATTATGTTTGAACGTCGAACCGCAAACGGGTAACCGCAAACCGCGGTTAGAGGTTCGCAGAAAATTCCGATCCAAAACTCTCTATTACTTATCAATGACGTCAAAATTATTTTAGCTCTTAATCGAATTGCAGCCCTTATTTGCATATTCTCTGCAAACGCCCTACGCTACGTAAGATTTGGGTGTTACCCTCTGCTGTGCAGAGAGGAATTTTCTACGAGTTGCTGGCTTGACGCCTTGCCGTAAAACGTGGGAAAGGACTAGTTTGAAAGGTTCAACTGAAAGTCGAAAATCACCTCACCTTTGTAAACCAGAGTTCTGAATTGAATTCAGGATAAAATTTATATATTTTTTAAAAATAATAATTTTGAAGGGGCTATGTTACGCTATAACGTGTCCTTGTATCAATTGAATGTCAAAAACAAGGGCCCAGTTTTGGTATTCAACGTTATATTTAGGCCTTGAGACTTTTTCCTGTCGTCTGTTGCTACGGATGGTAAATGACCAAGTAATATATCAAGCATAAGACGCAGTGTTTCATCACCAGATGAAACACTGAGATGAGAGTTGAAAATAAGACGCGCAGCGTGCAAAAGTGACCAGTTTTTCATCTGATTTCCAAACATACATTAAACATTAATTTCCCTTATATTTTCTCTATGAATTATTAATGAGTTTGAGAACGTAGGTTGAAACTTAAATACGTTTTTTGAAATGTTGCGAAAAAAATTATAGTGGTTAATGCTTCTTGATGAAATTTGTTTAATATCTTCTTCAAACCTCTACAGGGGCATTTTGTTGATTATATTTAGTAACTGCACTAAGTAATGAATTCAGCTCAGAACTGACCCAAGACAGCAATATCCTCGTGACTTAGTAGACACTGTACATGAGTTGCAATTCAAAGGTTACAAGGTGTGGATGGTTCAGTATAAATTTTAGTATAGTTTATTTACGGCGGATTCATTTGCAATCGCATTTGCCTGTAGGAATTTTTTATTGTTTTTAGGGTTAAAACAATGAAGAATTCCAACAGGCAAATGCGATGGCTGTACGTAAATTTCGGTTGAATGGTTCAAACCGTCAAACGAAACGAAGTTCGAATCAGATAGGAAAGAACAGGGAGTAAATTTTTCTGCACTTGAGCAGGCACGTTAAGGTTTATTGACGCTCATTTCATATGATGAGTTTCCCCTTAGGATGTAATTCTAATTGCTTCAACTGATGGCCGTAAGTGCGCTGAACGCCGTAAACGACAATATGTAATTATAAGATTTATCAGTTACGGGTATTTAAAATAACAGCTCGTACGCATTTTTTTCTTTCTGTTGCTAGAACACGAACGAAGATGGACACTGGTACCTTAAACCTGCTAAGACCTCACAAGACGCTGAAACATCTCAAGGAAAGACAAGAGCATCGAAGAAACAAAGCAACGATAAAGGAGGTGGTCCTTCTCTGCCGTAAGTTTGTAATTTTTAAATGGTAGTAAATGTCATCACTTTTTGATGGCACGTAAGAAGAGTTTTAATTCTTTTGAAGGTTTTTCCTGAACTTGAAAAAAAGTAAATATAAATCTTCAGGCTACTATTTTACCACAAAATCATTATTTTAAGTCGTGTCTTGTTTAATGGCGAGCAAAATCGACCAGTGCAGTCGGTTAAGAGCGGAATACAAAGTTTGGATCACGCTTACAAATCCTTTTTAAACTAGCACAGTCGTTTAGGAATTTGGATCTTTGTCATTACTCGACCATAACTCTGATATCGTGCAAGTTTATGTTGTGGTCATTATCATTATTATTTGAATAAAAAAAAAAACAAACCAAAAAAAATAAGTAAAATAATAATGGAAAGAAAACAAAGCATTCTGCTACGATTTTGACAGTTGTTTATACGTATGTATTGGTCTTATAGCACAGCCGAGATTCAACATACTTTGAAGAAGGTTGAACCGGAAAATGGAGTCACAGTCGTGTTTCACGTTTTGTTAGAGTCCAACTTCACAATGACAGGAGAAAGTTTGCATATTCGAGCAGGTGCAAGAGACTTGGGACAGTTCAGTTTAAACTGTGTTGATTTAAAACCAGTGTGGTAAGTCTGCTTCGTTTCAGTGTTGCTAAAGTAAAAGGGAGCGCGTAAAAATTTGATATTAATATTATACTGATATTAAACTATTAGTATGCACACACTTACTCTTGGATCTCGCTTAATCGCCGCGAATTTAAAGCAAAGCAAAATCGCTGTCATGAACTGGGTGTTTTGCGAAAGTTTCAGAGTAAGAACTTGAAAATGCAAGAATATCCTAGGGTTGCTCTTAGTGGTTCTGTTTCGAACAGTTTTCTTTTGCCGTCAGGCTCCTGTTTATTATCCAAAGTTGCAATAGGCACTCAATACGTGCTAACGTAAACAAGCCAACAGAGGCGAATGTCTGACATGCGAACGACTCGTGCAAGGTAATATTTAAGAATTATTCGCCGAAGGCGAAGTTAATATTGTTGAATAATCCCCAAGACGAAGGCGAGCGGATTCTTAAACAATATTAAGTGAGCCTGAGGTGAATAATTGTTTTAGTATATTCACACAAAGTGATCTCAACAGAATCAGAAAGGAGACCATTAAAAAAAACCGATTAGTTTGATTGACGGGTGAATTCATGGGTGAACATGTAGCGGTAAACAGAAGATGCGCAAAAGTTAGATCTTTACAGTATTTTCAAACATGACAAGTCATAGTTTTAAGTTCTCTTGTAAGCTTAAGCATCAATGATGGAAAAGAAAACGTCGAAATTTTACATAACTTCCCTTTCTGAGAAGAAGCACAGAGCTTTATTTACTTTTGTCAACTCACCGTGCAATGAATGAGAAAGATTTTTTGTCGTTCTTGCAAATGCTATCAACAGCGGCTACGATAGAGGTGAACGTTGTTTATCTGCAGTGTTTTTATGCTATGTACAGTTTTCGAAAATATTAGGTTTTCTTTTTTCTCCATAAATTGACATCTGTTTCTAGACATAATTGGTCTTGCGAGGAAGTGTCACAAAACAGTGACGAAGCGGCCTCGTTTTTTTCTGTGGTGGTAAAAACATTGCTTCGAGCGTATGAAACTGGCAACTACCTTAAACCACAACTACCTTAAATCACGCTATTTTAATACCATGAAGTCGTTTCTTACCTTCAAAATCATTTACACTGGGATATTCTTGTATCCAGTTCACGACAGAGATTTTGTTTTGCTTTATATTCTTCGCCTAGCACGGTGAATATAACTTCATAGTTCTAGATAGAGAACCGATCAAATTGCTTGAATCACCAAGATCACTGAGTGTGTATACACTAATTTTGAACAATCCCCGAGACGAAGTCGATTGGATTATTTAGCAATTTTAATTTTCAGGCGACAAAAACCAGAATAACTTAAACAATATATTTTTGACATTTTCTTAAGGGCTGCAGCTATAATAACACTAAATTCCACAAGAATTGTAAAAACACAAGTAAAATTCTGAAAATTTTATGTGTAAGATGGCGTTTTGGGAAATTTGACATTTATTTTCTCGGGCTCTCATACGAAATTTTCTTTGGTGTTATAATTACAGATGACTGATTACATCTAGTAGAGCCCTTGAAATATGTTAAAAAAAAACAGTGACATATTGTTTAAATTATTCTGGTGCAGGTTTCTGTCCACTGAAAATAGAAAAATTACTCAATTTCCTAATGGATTCCGTCTTAAACTTGTCATGTAATTTTGATTGTTTGGAATTGAAATTTGCCGGCATATGTTGGTTTTTTAAGAGAGCAGATAACCGGAGTACCCAGATACACGCCAGCATGAGCAAGAACCAACGGCAAACCCATCCAAACTACATAAGGAGTTGCGTTTAGACAAGAACCCGAAACACATTTGTAGGAGGCAATTGCTTTAATCACTGCGCTAGCGATGCTCGCTAATGTTATGGAAAACTTGCTGGATGCTGCTTTGAGAAAGGACGAGAGAAAAATGATACCGGTGGTATTGCAGACCTGCTTAACGAAAGTGTTTGGTAAAAATGGACTGAAGACATAATCAGAGAGTGAAATAGTTGTCATTAAGTAAAGTCTGTTTCTAACGTTTGAATGGCTAGCTCGACTAGATGCTATCTGCTCTCGTCATGAACTACTAAGGAAGAGGGGGGAATTAGCTGGACATTCTGGAAGACCGGTGAACAAAAGCTAATGCGTTTTTATAACAACTAACTGGGACTACAATACAACTAATCATCACTGTAACAAAATTTTAAAAGATCACTCGATCTTTCGCCCCCCAAGATGTACGCAATCAAACAAACTACGCAAGTGAATCTGCCTTATTACAGTACGAGTTGATGGTGCCTACTGTAGAAATACGTGCCCTCCTGAAGCTATCATCGGGACTACTGACAGCAAAGCAGTTTGAATTATTATTTAAGAAAAGGTCCTGAAAGTTTAAGTTTAATTTCACAGCTCCTTGACACTCTTTCTATTTAACGATATTAGTTGAGCATTTCTTTTCAATTCCCCTCATTTCAAAGGAATTGCAAAGACAAGAAAAAGATGATGCGTTTCAGTGGTCAGCTCACACTCAGCGTCGATTGTGCCCGACAAGGAACCAGTTATAAGTACGTGGTGGTCAAGAAAGGAGATCTTCACTACGAATATTTGGCTGAATTTCCCCCGAAACGTAGTGGAGCAGTAGTAAATAGATTCCTGTCAATTCCGGATAAGTATCTTAACCCTGGCGGTAAGTTGTAATTAAGAATTGGTTAACGCCCCAGCTGTGCAACCATTAAGTTTTATATATTGTAGTGAATTTCACGCGCGCTGTGATTGGTTGTTGCCAATGATCCGTTAGAGTGTAGACACACAGATGACATCACAAGAAATTGTTTGTCCAGCATGGCGTGCGGCATTGTGATATTATATTTCGGATTGAGCAAGTGAAGGCCTCGAAAGTAAGAAAACTGAGAAACTGAGATGAAAAGAGTTCTTACCGACTTGAAACTGCCTAAACTGGAATTAACATCCTCAACAGTTGCCATCGAGTGTCATCGCTACGAGAGACTCGCAGTTTTGAAAATGTTTGCGCGATTATTCTGCTTTGAAGGCGTTGGCAAATGTTTGGGAAAAACTCACAGTCTGCTAGTAAGACAAAAAAGAAAAACGAGGCAGAGACTTAACATAGCGTTTATGACTTGGAAAATGCCTAAACTGGTACAAATCCTCGAACAGTCAAGCGTTGCGAGGCAGGCTTGTCGTTTTTTCTTTTCTGTTCATTGTAGAAAACAAATAGATTCCATGTTGCCGTGCATCTGTTCAGTAATAGATCCCAGAAGACGTCAAAACATCAGTGACACACTCGCCGTTTTATTTTGTCCTCATCTTGACGTCATCTGTAAATTAATACAGACAAGGCGCACGTCAACATGGAATCTATTTGTTAAATGGATGGCAGCGGGAGGTTGCTAAGCAAACCTGAGGAGGGAGTTAAGCTTCAGGAGTCATAAAATTCCTACCCTTTTGCCGCGATGGTGCGCCGCATTGCACATATTAGGGAGTGACGAATGTGTCGTCCTGTGCGCGCTCTGTTACGCTTTGTAAAGATTTCTCGTTCAAAAAATGTTTGACTGCTGAATAAGTAGTTTTCATTTCTAATGTCAATTTAAAGATACATGGATACATTAATGGTAACTCCCCTTGTACAGTACTAGGCTTTTCACACACTATAAATAAATATATCGCAATAAAGTTAGTGCTAGGGAAGTAAATATATATTTTTAAGGTTTTATAAAATCTCTGAGCGGGTAGTAGGCTTTTAAATTGTCGTTGTCTGGTGTAATTATCGTTAGTGTAAGGTTTTGGGAGTAGTCGAGACAGTTATGTAAGTTAGCCCGAGATGAAGTTGAGGGTGAATGTTTTGTTCAAATTTCGAGAATCCTATTAACTCTCGGGTGTTTACAGCTATTAAAAAAAAAACGTTGTCGAAAGAAATTAAGGTAAAAGACTTTGAGCCAAGACCGCAAGGTTATATAGGTAGTTTAACTCCGTCTCTTGTGAGCAAAAGACTCACTCGTCTAGTGGCTGATTTTTATCAATAATTTATACAAACCAAGTCACCAGTCAGGAAAAAAAAAACACCCGTACAAATCCGGTTTCGTTCACAAACATAAGCATCTCGGTTTTCAAGGTAAAAGTACTTTTGAGTGGAAGGTAACTCAAGTACTAATTTTGTTCAGTTGATCAGCGGGGGAAAAAGGACACCGTTAAGTTTTATCAATTTTTATAACGGGATCAAAACCTAGCAACAAAGTGGACAGAAAAAAAAAACAGTTAAAAAAAAGAACCTGTGCCCGACGAAAAGCTTTGTACACAAGTATTTAGTTGAGTCGGCCTAAGTATACGCGGTCATCCTGCTGAAGCAACACGTCTTGGGCTATTTTTTCAAGTGTTTTCTCAGGATGTTCGAGCGCTGCTTCCAGTACCATATGAGGATGTGTGGACAACCTCATCGCTCTTATTTCATTTGTTTGATTTTGCAAGTAATGGCGAGTTTTTCTGGAAATGGATTCGAAAGGAATGTAGCTAACTTTAGAAAAAGAAATTAAAATCATAGTCTTGAGTTTTATGACGTACTCGTGCAACGGCGGCAAAAAACAAAAAGGCGTTGTTTAAAGTTGTTGTTTTGCTCACGTAGCGGAAAGGGGCCTGATTACCCGGTTTGCCGAGATCGCGTCACCTTAGGTAAAAGCAACAAAAATTAGCTTTTTGATTACATGGCAACCGAGCCAGCCCGGTTTGCAGGGTTCCACTTGTTGCCGGTCTTTGCTGTTTGGTCATTATAAAGTCATTATACGAAATCTCATATTACCTTGTGGTCTTGGCTTGTAGGCTTTTTGGTTTTTTCTTGCAACAACATAGCCTGCGTAGCAGGCGCTTGTAAGTAGTGGGCACAAGAAAAAACGGGCGCGCGAGAAGGAGACACGCGCCCGTGCTCTCTTTCACCCACTACTTTCAAGCGCCTGCTACGCGGGCTAGCAACAACAGTTAAAAATAACCCGCGTTTGCATGCAATCTTACAACTATGCCATCCCCGGGTGAACTTTCTCAAGTTTATTACATGGTTGCTAAGCACGTAAACGGACGAAATAGTGGGCGAACGATGTGTCTTAGTGTTTAATTTTCTCTAAAAATAGCTCACCGGGTTGGAAGCCACGGGCAGCCACATTCAGCGTAAACATCAACGACGGCGACGGCAACAAGAACGGCAAAAGAGCAATAGCGTTTGATTAGCAAAACAACAACTTTGCGCGTGCAACACCCTTTTTTGTACATTTCTTTGCCATCGTTTTTCGACTTCAACGTGTAAGTGCCAAATTTTACGTTTTGTGGAGGACGCGTGAACGCAAGATAATGATTTTCTTTTTCTTTTCTTGAACTTCGAAACATTCATTTAGAATTCAACTCCAGAAAAATTCGCCAACATTTGTCGAATTAAACGAAATGGAATAGACGCGATAAAGTTTGAAGCAGCGCGAATTCTCTTTTTAAGGGACGTTTTTGTAGCCGTCGACGTTGTTGTTGCTAAAGCTTCCTATTGCTGTGGTTCGAATTTGGCGCGAAACATTAATCTGATCCCGGCTACGCGGGTTCCTCCTCTTTGAAACATTTACATGGAGTTATGTGACCTCGGCTGAGAGGGTTACCCCGCCTGCCTGGGGTTTCCCACCTCTATATAAACAAGGCCTTACTGCCTTTTATAATGACCCGTAATTAGTGTCAAAAACATGCAATACTCATTCACAGTGTGTGTGTGAGTTCTTTCGAGTGATATACGTTCAAATAACCTATATCCTTTAGAACCTATCGTTACTTACCGGCCGCTAGGTTAGAAATAAAAAAAAAAACAATCATGTTTTACCTAATTTTTTGTTTTGTTTTTTATTGCAGAAAAATGGCACCAGATTGATGGCGTTGCTTATATTTACGGGGAACGAAGATTTTGGGAACGACTGTATGATTACGTGAAAAGTAAAGACACAGCAGAGAATCGGGAAAGAGCGCTTTTAACGTATTTGCCAAAGTGGAATGGGTTCCTGGTAAATGAGCCCGTAGACAAGATGACAGCTACAGAAGCTCTGGTGGAGCTGGATAGAGTTGTTAGCTGCCTGTTTACTAACGTACGAATTCAAGAAAGTTATTTGCAATCTGACACTTATATTAAACCTGAAAAAAGGAGACCACCCGATTTCAGCATTAAAACGGTGAGTGCTTGGCAGTATTGATGTCTAAAAACACGTTAAGTTCCATTCTACAGTGTATTAGGACGTTTATATTGCTTTTTATAAGTGTACCTTTCTTTTCTATTTTTTTTATTTCCTTTTTTCAAAATTAGGTTATAAGTAATCTCCTGCAGCCAAAGTTAAAGGAAAACAGTACTCTTCTGGCTGAGAGCAAAACGGATTTGAATGCGCGAGCTTCAGCAGTCGTTTCCTCTCTTGCAATTCTACTGCTTGTGAAACAGTACGACATAAAGCTATCAGAGGAGTACAAGGTTTTGCTTTTAAAATGCTTGGCCCTTGAGGTTGACCCTTCCGCTAAAAAGTGTACCGTCTTTGAAGTCGTGTTGCAAGAGTTTAGTGAAGGACTCAGAGCGTAAGTTTGTTCAGGTTTTTTGTTATTTGTTTTTAAGCATGTTGTCATCTTTCCTAAAATAAATAAGTGACCCAGGCATGCTTTGCGTAAAGCCGTCAAAGTACCCTTTACCTTAACTTTCCTTCTGACTCCTCAGATTTCTTGACGATGCAGAATTGTCCATCAAAGCGCTGAATAAAGTTTAATTAAAGGTGTCCATCAAAACTTTTTGACCTCTTTCTGTGATTTATTATTGATCACGACGGAGAGATCGTTTTGCCAGTGCGAATTTAGAATTTGAAGCAGTCTTAACTCTTTCAAGTTGCTAATCAGGTAATTCATTGGGAGAATATTGGCAAGAGAGTTGTGCGAAAAGTGATTATCAGAGACCAACATAACTCGTTTGAAAGTCTCTTTCACTCAATCTCCTACTCGTAGTCCGATTAAAGTTCCCAGTTTAGCAGAATATGGTGAATCGTAGTACAAAAAAGAAAGCGGATGTGTGTATTTTTTGCGTAAAATCTACTTTAATGTATCAAATTACCTGTTCGATTTTAATACCACAGGCAGCCCAGACTCTTTGGGAGTTCGTTAGACTTTGAATTGGTGAGAGAACAAAATACGTCATAAATTCCATTTTTTGACAAAAATAGAAATAATTATGACTCACCTTGTGTTTTCGTTTTGTTATTTACTGTATCTTTGCTTCTGGAACCATTTGGAAGCCGTTTTGTCGACGATTAAGATTTTGAATTGTACCATTAAGTTGTTAACACATACTTCTCTTACAAATTCAAAGTCTAACGAACTCCCACACAGTCTGGGCCGCCTGTGGTTATACTATAGATGGTTTTCACACTGACGTCATCAAATTGTTAAGTCAAAATAGCGAGGTTTTAGGAATTCTTATTTACACTAGGTTGAAGATAAACAAAAAGAAAATGTTTGTACAAGTTTCCATTCCCGTAGCATGTTTCATTTGAACTTCCGAGTTTTCACAGTGTGTGACATCAAAATTGGAATGCTGTCTCGTTGAAAAAAAGCCTCTCCCCTTGATTTATAGCCATTTTAAGTATTAGAAGATAGGTTTATGCGCACGTATTCTTGTTCTCGAGTGAAAAGAAAGAGCTTTTGTAGAAAAAGTGAACTCCAGATGTTTTTGTTGATTTCCGGCGGCCATATTGATGGACCAAAACGGTCCAACAATATGGCGTCTCCATACAAAGCCCTACAAAGTTGCGTTAAACGTTTCGGCAAGTAACTCAGAAACTGTGGGCCACAAAGACCTGAGACTTGGACAAATTGTTTATACATTAGTCTTTTATAACATTTCATTTTGTTGGCTTCCTTAGCCTGTGTACAGACGTCCCCCCTCCCTCAGGAAAAATCGGGAGAGGAGACTTCTGTGATTCGCCGACGATAATCGTGTTCCCGTTTCCCTGGAATGTTGGGGACAGCCTCTGATTGGTTGCAATGTTAATGCCATGACGCAAATAACTTCCGGTGTTGTGATTGGTGAATGAACCTCAGAATAGATTCCCCGCGGAAAAGCTCAGCCTTTGTGAACCTTCATATTTGTTTACCGGTATTTGTATTTCGGCTCTCTCGAAAAGGCATGAGAAGTTAAGACCACCGATGTTTGCTGCACTGGTTGCGGGTGCATCTGTCTGTACCGGTCGGTATTGTAAATAGAATAGAAGGCATACAAAATCCAACGTTACCGTCAAAACAGGTCAAGCGTTCCCCCCAAGATTCTATTAATGAATTGATTATTTGAAAAATGAATCCGTTAGTCGTTCCCGTAACTGGTGTCAAATTCAAATCGGAATTACTGCATGCGTAATGAGCAGTGAATAATTTACGAGAACTTGTCTGTATTTGGTCAGATTGAAAATCTTTGAATGAATTAAAATTCTTAGAAGACATTTACATCAAATTCAGGGAAACTGAGCTGGTAGAAATTTCGTAACTGAATCGCGTGTGAATTCACGGCTCATTGCGCATGCGGTCAGTATAAAACACGGACTGCGGACTGTGGACCACGGACTGCGGACTGGGTATAAAACACGGACTAGGTCTAAAATGCGGACTACGGAATGAGTATAAAACACGGATTAAGTATAAAACGCGGACTACGGACTAGTATATAAAAACGGCTTTAGAGAGGTAAAACTGAGAGAAACGGAAAGCGGACTAGCATAAAACAGTAGTCCTAGCTCCTTGCCTAACACACAAACATGCCTTAGCTGCTGGTCACGCAGTCTATTCTTCCCAATGTCAGTGTCATGTGAGAAAAGCATACTGCACGGACAAGGAAGGTTATGCCGCTACTCAAGGCAACTGAAATTAAACTCTGAATTCTATTTCGAAGAGAATTCAATTTATAGTTTTAAACCAATAAGAAGCACCGAATAAAAAAATATTGGTGTTAGTTAGAGTAAAATTCTTATAGAAGCCAGTTCCGTTTCAAATAAAGCCTTAGCTTGGGAATATGAGGAAATGAAGAACTCAGACGGGAAGGTCAATATAGGGGCATTCTCCGATGTAAAAATGCAGTATTTAGGGGGGAGATATTACTCACCTATACGTGAATAATAACCGAAATGAATCATCCAACGTTATATTCTGAGCGATGATTATGATGACATGATTTACACCCTGCTCCTGACCGCCGGAGGGGGTACTCCGGGGAATTCTTGGTGGGGGTGTGCCGCCCGGTTCTCCAAATCCTGACCCGATTTCAGACCAAAAAATGTCATTTTCCACACCCGTTTTCAGACCAGATCTCTAAAATCCATACCAATTTTCAGACCTGGTCTATTTTAGCCTGTTCCAGGCTCTCAGATAGTTGGGGAGACTCCCCAGTTTCCCCCCGTTTTATTTTCGTGTTCGCGCTTTGTCAATTCAGTGGACCCAACTAACTCGGAGCCTCGAACAGGCTAGGCCTAATCTCTGAGGCAAAAATTATGTCATCATTACCAGATTAGAGTGCAAACAAAAACATTCCTCAAATGCATTTCTAATTCACGTATTTCTATTTCTTTCTTATTCATTTGGAATTGAAACGATAAATTCGTTCATACATGTACGCTCCCGTAGTTCCCTCGAATCCAGACCAAAATGAGCAAAGTGTTTTCAGACCAAAAATGCCCAAAAACCCTACCGTTTGGGGCTATATGGCTTATATAAGGGAGTCTCCCCCCGGTCCTGACCACTTTCATAGTTGTTAGAGACCGAGACCAGGTCTAAAAATGGGTGTAGAGAATAGTACTTTGGTCAGGCTTATGATTCAGAGAACCGGGCGGCACACCTCCGCCAAGAAGTTCTAGGTGTATTTATGACGTAAACTCTCGAGTCTTTCTATTTAGCCATCTTTTGATCTTATTTTTCCTTATCTAGAACCAATTAGAACCCGTTTTACCAACGTAGTCCGTAGTCCGTATTTTATACCTAGTCTGCAGTCCACAGTCCCCGTTTTGTACCTAGTCCGTGTTTAATACCCAGTCCGTATTTTCCAGTTCACGTTTTATACCTAGTCCGTGTTTTATACCCTGTCCGCAGTCCGTAGTCCGCAGTCCGCAGTCCGTGTTTTATACTGACCGAATCTACAATTGCCAACGGACTCAACTTTCGAATAATAAATTCATTAATGGAATTATGGGGGATACGCTTGACCTGGCTTGACTGTAACAGCCAAGGCAGGTCAAGCTTACCCCCAAAAGATTCTATTAATGAATTGATTATTTGAAAAAATGAATCCGTTAGTCATTCCCGTAACTGGTGTCAAATTTAAATCGGCATTGCTGTATGCGTAATGAGCAGTGAATATTTTAAGAGAACTTCTCTGCATTTGGTCAGATTGAAAATCTTTGAATGGATTAAATGCCTTAGAAGACATTTACATCAAATTCAGGGAAACTGGGCCGTTAACAAAACCCGGATCGGATTGCTCGGATCGGATCGGATTGTGGATCGGATCGGACTCCGGATCGGATCGGATCGGATCGGACTGACAATTCGCCTTAAATTCCCGCCAAAATGGTCACGTGACATCCCCCGGAATGAAGATGGCGGAGAGAAGAGTATGTATACAATCTTCTGTAACTAATTTAGTGTTTCTTTTCTTTTTTTTTATTGTAAAGTGATCTCGTTATTTTCTGAGCCTACTTGAACGGAGGTGACATTTAAGATGTCATTCGCTTATTGACAACAAGTCGTCGCTATCGTACCTTGCTTATTACCGCGATTTTCTTAATCGTCTCCTCTGAAAAGAAGCATTCAATCCAAGCTCAGTGAGAAAGAAGACCAATTCAGAAGAGAGTGGAGATGAAAAGAAAAACAAAATCATTGCAATGAGAGATACGTACATCTCTGTCCGCCATCTTCGATTCGGGAGACGTCACGTGACCAAGCCTCTTTTTGGAATTGTAATCGTATGAAGTTATGCAACAGAAAATTTCCCAGTGCAGTTCAGTTGAAAATAATTCTTTGCGATGATTTTAAAGCTGATGGTGAATTTTAAGCCTGGTGATACATGAGAAACTATTTTTTTGGTATTAGTGACACAGGCGGCTCGGAAGAAAAAATCCGAGTCGAACCGGTTAGACTCACGTTGTGAGAACTCGGCTTTCTTATTCCGAGCCACCTGTGTCATTGTTAAAGCAGTTTTTGTCAAAATAATTCTTCTGCTCCAAAAGCGAAGACACTAGTCCGATCCGTAATCCGATCCGATCCGATCCGATCCAAGCAATCCGATCCTGGTTTTGTTAACGGCCGGGAAACTGAGCTGGTAGAAATTTCGTAACTGAATCGCGTGTGAATTCACGGCTTATTACGCATGCAAGAACACACACAGAGATGAATCTGAAATCTACAACTACCAACGGTTCAACTTTCGAATAATAAATACACTAATGAGATCTTGGGAGGTACGCTTGACCTGGCTTGACTGTAATCAGAGATCTTATCCAGTCTAGATTTTTGGGTGGACATTGCGTGAAGATGTTCGGCTAGCCTGTTCACAGACGCCAGAGCTATTTTTCGACCTGCATGTGCCTTTTCAAATGTCACCGAAAGATGAGAAAGAACAAAAAAATAATTTATGCAAATGTATACCGGAACACGATTAACGACGGCGATTCACAGACGTCTCCTCTCCCGATGTTTCCTCAGGGAGGGGGGGGGGGGGACGTTTGTACACAGGGTAGGCTTCCTCCACTGGACGGTTTCCAATTTATTTTTTCGTTGCGTGACAGTGAAAACGATCTATTCTCTTTATATTTATTGGTACTCTGATCTCAATGTCACTGGCGTATCAAATATTCTTGAAACATGCCTGTTCGCTTTTTACCTGCAGAACTATTTTTAAGGAACAGTGGCCATAGTTTCATAAATCATATAAATATGAAGTTAGGGGAAAATCTGTCGTGGGATTTCGAAGTTATTTCCATTTTTCGTAAAAATGAGGTTTTAAATATATGCCGATATCTCAAAAGTTTTTATACCTACAAGAAAATAAATAACATTTTCTTAAAGTTCTATCATTATTTATTAAAGATGCGAAAAATCATAGAAATCGGTTGAATATTTCTTTCTGAAAAACGCGAATCAAAAACGTAACCAACACGCGTATAAATAGGTTCGGGCCACCTTAAACTGAACCCTCGTGAAGACTCTCGCTACTTAATGAGCTGCTATAAGCTGAGCAGTAAGTTTGTGAATCATGTAATGTTAGAGCGGTTTTCACTTGACTGTCGTAAAACCAAAACCAAAGTAAATACACTAGCCAACCAAAGGGCGTAGTAAAACCAAAACCAAAACCAAAACCAATCCCTTTCGACAGTGAAGTGAAAACGGCTCTAAGGCAACATAATTGGTATTTCTCTTGTACGCTTACAGTCGTGCTGCTGAGGGAATTGAGAAGCTTTGCAATGAAACT
Source organism: Porites lutea (assembly GCF_958299795.1). Classification (NCBI taxonomy): domain Eukaryota; kingdom Metazoa; phylum Cnidaria; class Anthozoa; order Scleractinia; family Poritidae; genus Porites; species Porites lutea. The sequence continues at coordinate 32,464,450 of NC_133205.1, forward strand.
ATGACAAATTACTGGAAAGCAGATGTGGAATGGCTGTTTGCTATTCCGTTGTTGCATTTCTTAAGAGGAGATTCCACACCTTTCGAAGAACCTGGTATTGCAGGATCCTACCATAACCGAGAGTGGATTGGAGCTCAAAATCTGAAGATAAAAGAGTTTCAGAAGTCAGGGAAACAGTAAGAACATTTGGCAATAACAGTGATAAGGATCATTAAAAACAGCCTTTGTATCTGCAGTGGGCCATATCGTTATAAGTGCAGTTTTTATAGCCTACTTTTTGATGCGTCTGAGATAATTCTTGTAGCTGTTGCGACTTGTTATATAATTCCTTTAGACTTAAGATGGTAGCTTGGCTGTATCCCCGGAGGTTGGGAGTTAACTAATTTATCACTAACAATAATATCAAAAAATGGTCCCACAGCTGTATTAGATAAAGATGAAAATAGACCTCTTTAGTTTCCGTGCTTTGCATTTTCTCCTTTTTTTTTTTCGTCACCTTGAGTTTTTTTTTTGTTTTGTTTTGTTTTTATTGCAAGTAAAACACACACAGAAAAGAAACAAAAATTACACAGAATAAATATTATTGCAAGTAACAAAAACAAAAAAAAAAACAAATAGCGAATTTACACACTTACATGGCAATATACTTACAAATATTAAAATACGTTACAGCAGTGCTAATTCCATATATTACTGTGCTTAGTATGATCTATAATTAATTTCTACATTTTTTTTTTCTTTCTTTGTGGTGAAAGTAATATAAATACTCATAGTAGGTGCACGTATTACTAATTTATGTTTTTGGAGTTAGGAGACAAGACCCAGCGAGGAAAAGAAAGGTTTCAATTTTTTTGTATTGCGCGGTATCTTATTTTCTAATTGGTATATATGTCTCAGATAAAACAAGAAATTGTTGTGAATTGGGAAACATTCTTTTGATCTGCATATCCAGATAAAGTTCTTAGCTATAAGACAACAGAAGTTTATATGGAGCTTAAAGGAACAGCTGTCTGGCGTTAGGCCCAAAGCGGTAGTCATGTCTAAGTAACTGCCTGGTTGGAGGATCTGGCCCGACTGAAGCCATATCGAGAAATTATCCCAAAAATTGTTGGTTTTTTGGCATTTCCAAAATAGATGCGTCAAATCCTCTTTCTCGTCATGGCAAAAAGTACATTTTCCGTCCTCTTGAACTCCTATTTTTTGCAGATAGCTGTTAGTTGGTAAACGTCTGTGTAAAAATCTGAAATTAAAATCAATTAGTTTTGAGCTCGTTGAACAAGTGTTTGCTGCTTAAAAAAACGTTTCTCCAGTCAGCATTTTTATCGGTTGAAGAGTGGATGTCTTTATGCCATTTGTCTATACAAGATATGGGTTTTTCACTTTTATTTGCTATTAGTTGCTTGTAAGCAATTCTAGATGATTTTTGGCTTTTGAGAAATGTGTTAAGAGGACTTTCATACTGCTGATGTGTTCTCGGGATTTGTCGTTGTAAAGATTTCACGGCTGAGACGATTCCGAAAAACATTAATGGTTTTACTCGAATGTTATATCTGTTCTGAAAATGGTCGAGGGAAAAAAAGTTGAGAGAATTCTCGTCCATTAGATGTTTAACTTTTGTTATACCCTTGTTAAGCCAATTATTGCAGAAAACTCGTCACCTTGAGTTGCCTGTGACCGAAGCCAGCCTCATATGAGATTTCTGGATGTAAGTTTGTAAGTATGTATATCACCGAATTTGCCTGGATTTCTTTTGCTCGCAGTCAATCTTTCAGAACGAAAACACTGATCGCTGGAAGAGAAAAGTAAATACTGTATCTTGTAAAATAGTCGACCATAGAAGAAGGATGAGAAAAACTTAAAGCGGAGAAAACCTGTTTCGTGCAGAAAACCAAGTTTTCGCGAGCAAAGAGTTTGAACACCTGTTTGAAAGCAAGTGAAGGTAAAAATGTCCCGTGAATTGATCAGAAGTAATACGTCTCTCAGCATATTTGAAGCAATTTTTGGAACTGTATTGTTTTTAAATTCGATGTTTTGGCTAAATTGCTATTTCAGGATTTGTGGTATTTTCATTTAATTGATAGATCGTTCAGTT
>NC_133205.1:32471541-32484041 GCF_958299795.1 Porites lutea
GCACTTTAGACAACACGGATATAGAAAGAATTTCCGCTTTCCTTTTACGTCTTTATTGACTCTTTAGTTGTCTCTGCTTCACAAGACGTGGGTGGCTATGCGATTTCCCGCCAAAATAACCTTGAGTTGCATTTGGGTAGCCATACCTGTTGATTGAGTTTTTTACATTGATATACCTGTGGTGCGGACGGACGGGCGGTCGGTCGGTCGGACGTACGGTCACGTGATTACCAAAATTTCTCGGGTGGGTAGATTGCCACATTTTCTTAGGTGTGGGGCTGCGCTGGCGCGCGCTTCGTGCGCGCGTGGAACTCCGCCACGCTCACAGTAGCGTTGATTCCAACACTCAGACCAACTTCAACTCTGGCCCTGTAACGACAGCGACTATACCGTACATCAGAGGCACCTCTGAAACTATCGCACTTATTTACAACCTTGTTGCACACAAACCGTTAACCACTTTACGACGACTACTTACTGATGTCAAGGACAAAGACAAACCGGAGGACATACAAGGAGCAGTATACAAGATCAAATGCTGCGAATGACAGGCTACTTGCCACCGTTCGTTAAGAAATGAAATCTCTTGTGGGGTCCCTCAGAGTTCTATCCTCGGACCTCTATTTTTCTTACTGTACATTAACAACATCAACAATGCTTCTAATCTATTAAATCTGATATTGTTCGCTGACGATACCAATGTATTCATGGCACATAAAGATCTGAAGTATCTTTCAGATATGTTAAACTTGGAGATGGTCATACTGTCAATTTAGCAAACAAGATTTCTCTAAATCTTAAAAAGACTAAATTTATCGTCTTCAAACCAAGACAAAAGCGTTCAATTTGTAATATTCAAATAAGTATGGATAATCAAAATATTGTTAAAGTAAAGGAGACAAATTTTCTAGGCGTAGTTTTGGATGAAAACCTAAATTGGAAGTCGGAAATATCACACGTTGCAAATAAAGTTGCGAAGTCAATCGGTATAATATCTAGATGTAGCTTCTTTCTTCCTAAAACGTCTCTACGTATGCTCTACTATTCCTTAATTTACCCTTATTTTTACTAATGCAATATAGTTTGGGCTTCGACCTATAAAACCAATCTCCTCCGCCTTGTTATCCTGCAAAAGGGCATTATTAGAACTATTAATAAATCACATTTCAATGCTTATACAGACCCGATCTTTAAGGACCTCGTTACTGGGCCAATTTATGTATTTTTGCAAAAATTCTTTCTTACCTCCAAGGTTTAATAACAATTTCTCTCAAGGCGATCTATTCCACTCTTACAATACAAGAAATTCCCAGGCCTACCGTCTACCATTTTGTCGTACAAACACTAAGAAGTTCTCGCCCTTTTTTCAAGGGCCTAAGTTTTTAAATTCACTTGACAACGAGGTCATCAACTCTCAATCCCTTTCTTCTGTTAAGAAAACACTGAAGATTAAATTATTGAGCAAATATGAAAATAGTTCATAAATCTTTCCATCTTCGACTTTTCGCCATCTTTTCTTCAATTGTTGTGAAACAGCTCTAGCCCGTAGTTCGAGGAGGCCTAACCTCTCATAAGGTCCTATAGTTTCTGTTAGGACTTCTCGCCAATTCTTTTTTTCTTCTTTTCCTATATTTTTTGTAATTATTGTGTGGTAAATAAAAATACAATAAATTAAACAATACTTACATTGGTGAAACCGGCAGAAACCTTAGCACGTGACTGATCGAACACAAATGAGCGACAAATAATAAATAATGCGGACGTCAACAATCACATTGCTGAGCACCATTTGCAGACGAAACATCAAATCGACTGGGACTCTGCGACTCGCCTTACGTATTCTACAGACTACTATTAACGACTCATTTTAGAAAGCTGGTTTACTAACATAGAATAAGCGCCACTGAATCGTAGTTAACAGTTAACGTCACTGTATAAACGACTTATTGACGGAATCAAGCAACATTAACTACGAGAGAACGACTGGAGAAATTACAATTTGACTAAACATAAACGACTGTTTTTACTGTGAAGGTAGACGGATCGAAACGCACCTTTGACATTACCAGTCTTCATAACCAATAACATCGCAGCATAACTGACAGACGACCAATAACATCTCGACTTTATTGACCAATCAGGTCAATAACCAGAGTTTAATGCCGTCAACAGACGTGATACAACTCACTTTGACTCTGAAGATGACTACCGCACAGGTTGTCGAAACGTTAGTCACTGTCAAGAACAACAGTCCTATTCAGGACTACGTTTACCCGGAGGATCATACTCAACCTACTTATTAGTACGCTCGACAAAACTGTTCTGGACTGACGTTTTACTATACCAAAACAAAATAAGCCGGGGAACCCATACTTTTGTCCTTTAAACTCTATTAAATTCCACACATGGAAAGGTGTTTTCATGTTAATCTTGCAAGGAGGTCTTGCGTTACGACGTATCCAAGCTTGATAACGAAATCATAAAGGTACGCAAAATCACGTGATTTGTAAGAAAAACAAATCACATGATTTTCAGTGAAAACGAATTGTTGTCGTGTTAGAATGTCGTCTCCAAATAAATCTTGCAGCCAAGACAACTTGGGGCGAGTCATTTACATGCAACACAATAATGCATTGATACATTAGCAACAGTTAGAGTCAAAGATTCAAGTTCAGTGGTAAATTCATCTTTAACTGTACTTTTACATAACATTCCGTTTATTGCACCGTCACAGTAACAAGTAAGAAAGCCTGGTTTAAGCATAAGTCGTCTAAAGCTAAAACTATAGTTCTCATAGTTTTCTCTCAACTCCACTTGTGATTTATAAAGTAAAAGATAATGTTTGGAAAAATTTATTTAGTGGATGGATGTAGCAAGGTGCATAACACTGATGATCAAACTGATGGAGGAAGAACATGGAACAACCGAGTGAGTTTTTTACGTTTTTCGTCGTAAATTGGCGGCTTCTTTTCCCTCTAATTTTGCCAAAAGCTTGTTTCAACCCCGAATTTGGAGCAGTTTGTGCGAGTAAACTACACTACTATTCAGCTGCATTAAGTAGAGTCAAGTAACACCCCAGACAAGTACAAATATCCCACACTATACTGTACACTAAATCGTCCAATAAGACATATGTACCGCGTTCACGGCGAAAAAATGCGGTGATACAGTAATACAGTTTTTATGCTTCTAAGCGTTTTTATCTTATTGTACGCTGTTGACGAAACCGTAAGTCCTGTGTTATCAGTAGCCTGTGTAACAACTAAAGCGGTCATTAAACAGTTAGCACAGTTATGCAGCGCAAATAGAGTATGGTAGGCCTTTGGTCATGACATATATTTTTCTGTATATTATATTTTTCACAGAAGCAGTTATGAAACACTTGCGTTTACTACCTCTGCTTGTCTAACACTGCTAGAGATTTGTCTTAAGGATTTGACTTTACGGACCAAACAATTGGAAGTAATTTGCGTGGTGATAAAGTTGCTACTGACAAGCATCCAGAGGCAAAGGAAACAAATGGCAAGAAGCCCCAGTGACCAAGAATACCAAGTAAAGGAGGGAGAAGTTATCAGTCAGCTGTTAAAGTTTCTTAAACTCAAATTGAGAAGGGAACTATCTGCTAAGATGGCTTGTTATTATGAAAGCAAAGTCTTACAAACGGAACTTCAGGTATACATGAAATTAAATTGATACAAAGTTGTTTATAATTTGAGACAAAATAGACCGTGGGAAACTTGTGTGCAGAAGCTGTTGTTTGTTCGAAACCGGTGTAAACGAGTTCAAACCGAACGCGTAAAGCATGAGCGAAGCTGCGCAAGGTCCAACCTATTCACCTACCACAGCGTTAGAGTCACTGAAAACGCCTTACAGTCAAATGCTGGGTTCCAAAATCCAGATTTGCGTTATTTGTTAAGCCTGTTTTTCATATGTCGCGAAAATCCAAAACGATCAGGGATTTTACTTTTTGCCGTCCGTCCCAGATTCTGCTGATATATCGGATAATCGCCAGAAGTATGTCCCAGATTCTTCCGATATTGAATTTGGCGGGAAATGGAAAGTGCGCCAAAAATTGAAATTTGTCCACAAATGTATGATAGGGAGACTGGAGCCAAACAATAGAAAGGGTTGGTAATGAGCGAAATCCATCGCCGACGTCCCCGACGGTACAAATTTGAGTTTTCATTTGTCGGGAATGATCGCCGACCATCACAGAAATCTGGGACGCGTCGGGAAAGTAGAAACGCTCCCGATTCCCCAGATTTGTCCCCGTCCATCCCAGACGATCGAGGATATCTACGATTTCGAGTTTTCATAAGACGGTAAAATCTGGGACAGTCGGGAAACAGTAAATTCCCCGATCGTCTGGATTTTCCTGACATATGAAAACCAGGCTTTAGTGAGCGAAATTTGGCGCAATACAAAACGCGGATTGCACATCTCAATCCTTTTTTTTAAGATCTCCCATAAAACACTGTATGCTGGACTGACTTTCACTTTAATCAAATAAAGTTCCACGTGCAACATTATCTTTTCAGACTTGGAGCGACTTACTCGCAGTTGCAAAAGAGAATCAAGGATTTGACCTCTATAGGGAGCATTTAATTGAGGAACTGACAAGTCGAGCTAGAAGGGTAAGCTTCAAGTGAAAGGCACATGAACAGGATTTCCAACGAAGTATTTAATGTAAACTGACATGCAGTGAAACCTCTATTAACCGAACCCCCAATTAAGCGGACACCCTCTATTAAGGGGACACTAAGCCGGGTCACGAAATTAACGTCTTATATTTCCCTTTCAATGAACCCCTATTCAGTGGACACCTCTATTAAGCGGGCGTGGACACTAAAATAGATTGTATTTGGCTAATTTCTATTGTTGAAAACCTCTATTAAATGGACACCGGACTGAATTGACAATAGTAGTATTGGAGTACGTCCTTGAAAAACGTACGGTAGTCGATAACTAAAGATATATCAATATATTTAGCTATCAATAAACTGTAAATTAGATCGATATCCGGACGTATGATTGTCATCCGCGCATATTGTCGTTCCTGTTTTTTGCACTTACAAACAAATTAAAGTTGGTAATGAAAGGTAATGAACTTGAATTCTGGTTAACAACATGGAACTTTCTCACAGTACAGAGTAACCGTTAAATGTTAATCGTTAACAAACATTGAGCAATTTTTACAAACCTCTATTAAGCGGACACTTGGGAAGGTCCCGAAGGTGTCCGCTTAATAGAGGGTTCACTTAGATCTTAATTGCCCATTGGTATTCACGCACTTAGTGTACACGGCTCTAAATTAAAGGTATCAAAGAAACAAAAACTGATAGAAAAAAAAAGCATTTGAAAGGAATATAAACAATCCTGTTTCCTTCGTCATTAATGGAGCACTGTCTCCTTGCCTTAAGTAGGTAAAATTATTTTTCCGTTGCAGCGGCACCTGCACCTGCAACCTCCGACAGATAGTTTTCATTCAAGTAAAGTAATGACACGAATTAAGTCACTGAAAAACGTTTTTCCTTAGCTATTTTCCCTAGGCACGATGACACAACTTAAAGAAGCCTCAGTATTTCAAGTTACAATCTTTCTCCTTACTTTGTTTGCTTTTGTTCGGACTGCAAAAACTTCTTATAAAACAGAACTTTTTGGTAAGTATTGTCGTAGTGTATTTCGTTGTAGTTCCACCGTAGTCCTTACGAGAAGTTTACTCTCCGCTGTTATCAAGGAGACATGACAAGGGATTTCCGCTGTTATCAAGGAAACATGACAAGGGATTTTAAATATAGAGGGACGGGGTTGGGTTATATCCAAATAAAAGGGTGTATTTTATGTAACTGACACGTCACGTTGGTTACAAGTTATGAAGGCATTGGTACTAATAGCAGAAAATTACCTCTTCAGGTGCAAGAAAAGGATCTTGTTGAGATCTTTTGCGAAGTGCAAATGGATGGTTTCGATAAAGCTGTCGGCGAAGTGTTTACCAAACTTGCGTTTGAAGCAGTCGAGAAGATAATAAACGTAAGTTTTCTGAAGGACTAAGAAGAACTAAAAGAAGTTGCGTCAGTTTAGAGCATTGGCAGTTTACGATTTGTTATAGTAGTTTGGAATATAACTAATTTAACGCTGTTGAAGGGAACTTTAATAATTAATAGTAATCTGTGCATTGTACCCCGACAACAATGTCTGCATCACCGGTTCGCATCGCTTGTACGTGACATCATACCTGCTCTTTATGCAATTTAGCCTCTAACGGCTTTGGTGCGCGAGACCGGAAAAATGTATGAGTGCTAAAGGGTAAAAAAACTGTTTTCCAATCATGGCTTCTATGTGAAAATAAATTAGAATAGTCTGAATGGCAATTTTGGAAAACCAAAGAAAGCAGGTTAAGCTTTGTGAGAATCTGTCAAGAGATTTTGTCGCGTGAAAACAAACATCAACTGAGATTGATCCGAGTTCTGGTAATTATGCAAAGAAATTAATTTGCAAGTATATCTTATTGAGACTAGAAGAAAACAATTAATCGTTAAGACGGCTGTCTGGACATCGTGTAAAGATAAATCTAAGCAAGTGTAACTGATGTAACTTATTACGATGAATTGCCTACAAACGCTGCTGAATTAAATAACTTTTATGAGGTCAGGTAAGAGGACTTCAAGGAATTTGCTTGTAAGCCTCTAAGCAGCTTGATCCTATGCCGGCATCAGTACTAAAGGACTGCTTTCCTGTACTACTACCTACTATTACCAGGATGGTTAATTTGCCATTGACAACTGGTTTTAATCCCTGATGCCCTAAAGATTCTTCGCTTTCACCTTCATTAAAGAAACCAACCGCTGACTTCAGGCAGTTCACAAACTTTCGGCCAATCTCAAATTTAAAGTTTATTTCTAAGCTTGTTGAAAAGTCTGTTGCAGTTCAACTGACGAAAGATGTTATGACTAACTAACTTGACGAGAAGTTTCAGTCAACATACAAAGAATTTCACTCAACTGAAACAGCACTACTTAGAGTACAAAATGACATCTTGTGTTCTTTGGATCAAAACAAGTCGGTCATATTACTTTTATTAGACCTTTTTGCAGCATTTGACATGGTGGACCATGCAATACTAATATCTCAACTATGGAACCGTTTTGGGGTGAAGGGAACTGCATTTGCCTGGTTTAAGTCTTACTTAACCTCCCGCCAACAGTTTGTTAAGGTGGAGGAGGTCATGTCATCAAAGCGACCGTTGCTGCGTGGGGTGCCTCAGGGGTCGGTACTGGGCCCACTGCTGTACCTTATCTATACTGCGCCGATTGCTGATATCAAAAAGTACAACTTACTATACCATCTGTACGCTGATGACACGCAACTATATATTTTCTTCAATACTGATTGCTGTGCTGATGTTGATGAGGCAAAGTTGCGTTTTGAGCGCTGTGTTTAAGAAATAGAGCTTTGAATATGTAAAAACCTATTGAAACTTAATCAAGAAAAAACTGAACTTGTCGTCATTAGCTCCAAATTCCGAAATAGACCAAATCTTGAATTTCTTCGGGTTGGAAGTGAGTTCATTGCTCCTGAGTCGTCTGTACGTAACCTAGGAGTCATCATGGACAATTGCCTTTGCATGGAACTACAGGTGAAAAAGCTATGTAGTGAGGCAAATTGTCATCTCAGGAATATATCAAAGATTCGCAAATATCTCACCCAGGACTCTGCTTAAATTCTCATCCACGCTTTTATTAGTTCTAAGCTTGACTACCGTAACTCACTTCCATATGGTATTCCCAAATATTTAGTTTGTAGATTACAGCGTTTTCAGAATACGGCAGCTCGCATTGTCACGTTAACAAGGAAATATGATTCGATTACCCGAAATTACAACTGACCTTCGTCAAGCCAAAACTAAGTACTTCAATGATTTGTTTTGTGAGATAGAGACTACTAAGGCATACGGGAATTTAGTGAAAAAAGCCACTGCACCGAAGCAGCAAACTGTTGTTGGCCCATTGAAAACAGTCTGGTCACCTTGTTGTGAAGGACGACGATAAAGCTTGCTTAATGAACACCTACTTTGCTTCAGTCGGTGAGAAATTGGCGCCTGAACTCCCGCCTTCAATCATGCCATTATTGTCTTCTGATTCTCTGCTGCAGTCGAGTGGTGTGCCGTCACTTTCCGATATAAAGTTGACAGAAGACAGCGTTCTGCGACATATCAAACAAGTGAAATCTAACAAAGTTATCGGTCCCGATGGCATTTCTCCAAAACAATTAAAATCCGACAGCCACGCATTGAGTCCGCATCGTACGAGTCTTTTTAAATAGAGCATCGACCATCAAACTGTGTATGGAAGTTGGAAACTAACAAGGGTGTCTCCTATTTTCAAAAAAGGACGACCGCACCGGTTTCTCTCCTCTCTGTTCCGAGTAAGCTGCTCGAATCTGAAATCAATACCGCTATTGTCGATCAGGTGACGAGTAATAACTTAATAACTCCCAGCCAGTGGGCTTACAGAAAAGGTCACTCCACTGAACTACTTCTTATCCATCTTGCAGAGAAATGGAGAAGATTTGTTGATAGCGGACTCAAAGTTGCTGTTGCATTCGTAGACTTCAAGAAAGCTTTTGACAGCGTATCACATTCGCATCTCCTGTAGAAATTACACACTCAGGCAGTTTGGCATTAATGGCCAACTCTACGCCTGGATGAAGAATTATCTCTCAAATAGAAATCAATTTACGGTGACAAATCGCAGAAAATCTTCGAATACGCAGATCATATGTGGAGTTCCACAAGGTTCGGTTTTAGGCCCTACCTTGTTCACGTTGTTTACGAACGATTTACCCTTGTCGATTATATCTGGAGATACGTTTATGTATGCTGATGACACTACGGTTTTCTTCATCGACTCCACACAAGACGCCACTTGTGATTTGTTTAACGGTGCACTCAAAGAACTTTTCACCTGGTGTATTAACAACCGCCTAACTCCACATCCTTGCAAATGCGAGGTAATGTTGCTCTCCAAAGCTCGGCTTAAAAAAAATATGGGCCCGCTGCCCGCCATTTTTATTGAAGAGTCTATCATAGAATACAAGGCCAAGACCAGACTTCTGGGTGTTACCGTAGATCAAAATCTGCGCTGGATACCTCATCTGCAAGAAGTCGTTAAGAGTTTCGCAAATAAATTAGGCCTTTTAAAGAAATCAAGGTTTCTACCCAATCATGTGTGCGAGTTGTTTTATTTGACGGTTTTCCAGTCGTCAATTACGTGCGCGACGCCAGTGTTGGGCAGCGTAAGACAGACGGAGTTATTTAAATCATTGGAAAGACAACACTGCCGTGCTGCCAGGATCATATTTCGTTTTCCGTCGTATATGCCAACAGCTGACGTCTTGGCTATCGTTAAGTGGGACACCTTAACACATCAATATAAACTTTCTTTACTTAGGATTTTTTTTACAAAGGTTACTATGGTATGCTTCCACACGCTTTAGCTGAACAATTGATAATTCACAGCAATAGATCTGTGTCAAGAAGGAAGCACGGGTTAATAGCACCGAGGTTTGCGTCAAATTATGTTAAAAACTTCGTTGCCTGTGCGTTTAAGATTTTAGATTTTTAGCTTTCATTTCTTGTACATGTATTCATATTTTTGTGCTTTGTAATTAATTTATCTCGCTATTTTTTTTTTAGCTTTTAGGTTCTACGACAACATAATTATTGTAAAGCGCTATGATTGAGTAGCTGAATAGCGCTATATAAATTATTATTATTATTATTATTATTATTATTATTATTATTATTATTATTATTATGTATAAAAATCCCCACTCTCATTGCACCTGTAGATAGGTCCATTTACAGTTTAATTCTCAATTAGGAGTTGCATTGCCAACTTGACTCTGAACCAATGTAATGAAACCAACCTGTACTTCTCTTCGCTTGTTCAAAATAGTTATGCAATAGTTTTGCGATATTGATCCAAGGGTTCCGTTGGTATGGACGCTTCGACTTGGCAAAAAGCATCTTCTTTGTCAACACATTGTTTGGACAACGACAGATATGACTTACATATTTTAAATATATATGCCTCCTGAATTCATTTCTGAGACCGTTGTTTTTCTGTTTATTGTGTGTAGGATGTTTGCGTTGGTGTATCGAAGTCTAAATTTTGTATCCTCTGTGTCTTCAGGGGATTTAACCGTTAACCTGATTTTCCTCAACAAAACTGAGCAACAAGTCTCCAATTTCATATGATTATCTTCTGTTAAAACAATAAAACGACTGACCTGCTACAAAATTATAGCCTTTATTTAACAATTAATGAATGAGGCCGAGTATCTTATTAAGAATCATGGGGATCGAGGAGGGTGTTATCCGTCAAGGCCGAAGGCCGAGGCGGATAACACCCTCCGAGATCTCCATAATTCTTCACAAGATAAGAAAGCCGAATTCAATAATTGTTTTATTATTCATTCAAAACAATTTTTCCGTGGGAGTGCCACAAAATCCGGTTCGGTTGTACCCAAAATTGCAAAGCCAGCCAATAGGATTGCGTAAAATCTTTATCGATTATCTCTTCTTCCAAGCCGAGCAATCAGATTGTACCAAATCTGTATCGATTTTTAATCGATTTGCTTCCTCTGAAGAACGTTGAAATCAGAACGTTCCTTGCCAAATTTGTCGCCCTTGAGTTTTCCCACTCGTGGTTTAGGATGGCTTATTAAGCAGCGAAATCCTTCGGGATACTGGCAAGTCACGAAAGGCGACCTAAGCCAAATTATTTCTTCCCTTCATGATTCTTTTTTGTTTAGGCTAGCTTTTTCATAAGGTTTTAGTAGCGTCTGGTTGCGGGCCGTGATTTCCGATAGATTTTTCTATTCGGAGTTCGCCAGTTTTTGCCGAGCACAGCTAGAGTTCAGTTTTTTTCTTTTCTTATCGAAAACACCTTGACGATGGGAGGTTAAATCGCGTAAATTTCAACTCCTACCCTTGACGATTAGCGGTGAAATCGCGAAAATATCGTCCTCGTCGATCGACGACTCGCTTTCGGCATGGATTGGACTTCTGGATGGGACACGGATCAGGACCTTAGTAAACTTATTATACGTTGGAATCAGGGATAATCATTGGGACTATGTTAACTTTGAGACCTTGGAAACACATTGCAATTAATTTTTAACTGTATCAAGACCATCTTGGAATATTAAACTTTCATCTTGGATTAAAACATTGGAACTTTATCGAACTTTGTAACCCTGGGTTCGACCCTGGATAAAGCAAGCGGATGTTTTGTTTTGTTTTGTTCCATTAACCTAAAACTACAATGTTTATTTCTCTTTGAAAAAGTTACCTGTGGCAGCTTACTACCAAGATATGACTTATCTCTATACATATATAGTTCCTGTTCAGGTTAATCGGAGAGCATTATGCGCATGTTCTCCATTACTTGTTTCCGTTAACATTCCAATTTAAGTTACACGGGTAAACCTTGTTTCGATGCAAAATAACTTCTTTTTCTTATCCAAATCGTGCTACGAAAATAACTACATAGCGATAGATCAAAACAAGATCAACTCCATCCTTGCGACCACTGTCGAAAGGGGTAGGGGATAGGGAGGAAGCAAAAAGGGGATGTGGATTGGGGAGAAATAATGCTTCCATAGACCAACGCATCCCACGACTTTAGGCGTCTTGTTACTTTAAAAGCATGGCTGAAACATGCTAACCTCCATCGATCCATCGATGTTAAGTTCATCTTCGATAGTGCACGTTTAGGTTAGTCCTGCTCCGCAAATATTCTCCAATTTTAGCAGATGTCGCCCTTCGAGTTGTCTTCTTGTTGTTCTTGCCATGTTTTACGCTATGTTTTCGCCTAGTTCTTACTCTTGAAACGAGTGAAATGTCCGCCATTTTTCAAGTTCACAATCAAAACAACTCAACCTCGTCCCCAGGTCTTCTCGGTTAATGGTGCCTTAACCTGCAAAAACGCTGCATTTTTGACGTCATTTCCTCGTTAAACACAAAATTCTTCCAAATTTGGTCATCAGTAACTGGTTATGGTGAATTAAACGAGTGCTTTTATCCAATCATAACTAATAAAAAAAACTTCTTAAAACTGATTGTGTGAAAAGAAATAATAAGTAAATAAAAAAAAGGAATAAGTGAATAAACTAGAAGCTGCAAATTGTTAGTATAATGCTGCGAGCAGTAAAGGGTAGTAAAACATCATCTCCAGTTTACTCCTTATCATAGCCTCTTTAAGTTGCTTTGGCATAGCTGGTAGCTGTCTGTAGCGATACGTTTATCATCTTGGTTAACAGAGGCAACAGCAAGTCCATGCAGTCTTCAATTATCGATGCCGAAAGAGGGTCTAAATTACAGGTCTTGAGACAGGAATAGTTATTTAAACTCTTCGCCTGGGCTTAATTCATACTTTCAAACTCTGTGAGTTCAGCATTGCAGGACTGGGTATCCATAAAAAAAGATTGGTAGGGTG
>NC_133205.1:32491541-32564041 GCF_958299795.1 Porites lutea
TTAATGGTTCTGATAGTGACAGTGAGGACGACGTTTTCACACTCCTAAGCGAGAAATACGACCTGAGCGAGAAATATGACCGCCCCGAAAATTGCGAGAAACTCGCTTTTCCTAAAGTTAACCCCAAGATATGGGGGAAATTGAACCATTATGTGAAAAAGCAAGACCTCAAGTTGTCTGCTCGTCAGAATATGCTGGTCAAGGTAGGAGCAGTTATTGCTCAATCAGCCCAGAACTTAATGGACTTCAGAACTAAGGGCGCGGCAAACTCGATACTGCTGCCGCGCTTACAAGTCAGATTGATGTTATCGCGCTGTTGGGACATACAAATTATGAGCTCTCGTTCCGTCGACGAGAGGCGATCGAGCCCAACTTAAGGAGTACGGCTCTTTATGTTCTTCTCAGACACCAGTCACAACTTTGTTGTTCGGAGACGAACTTCAGGCCCAGCTCACTGCAATTCGGGCCTTAGATCGAATTAGCCACACAGCTGTTAGCCACAACAGCGGTTCCAGCCTTTCCTCTAAGCCTTCTTGGCGCCAGAAACAGGACAAGCGTTTTTTAGGCAAGGGCCAATACCAGCCCAAATGGAAGCAAAAGCCGTGGAAGAAAAAGGAGGAGCTCAGCGAAAAATGAACAAAGACTTTACTTCGAAACTAAACCCGTTGCAGGTAACTGATTTTGTAGGCCTTGTTCCTACTTTAATTGCGTATCTTGTTGCACAAACAAGCTGCTTCAAAAGCGGTAAGCTGGCACAATTTATTCCCGCTTGGCAGATACTGAAATTCTTCAAATGGTATCAGGCCAATATATTGAATTCAGCACCCAGGCTTCTCAGACACATCCTCCACCAGGGAAACGTTTTAGTGGGGAAGAACAAGTTATTATTACTTCTGAGATTTCCAACTTACTTGAGAAAGCAGTAATTGTTGAAACCATTCATGAACCTGGGGAATTCATTTCCTCTGTTTTTGTTCGACGCAAAAAGGATGGGTCTCACCGAATGATTTTGAACTTGAAAAACCTATAATACAATACAACCATTTCAAAGTGGATACCTTGCAAAGTGTTCTGAATTCGATGAGGCCAAAGTGCTTTATGGCCTCAATAGATTTGAAGGACGCTTACTACTGTGTCCTTATTGCACCCTCGCACCAAAAGTGCCTGAAATTTGAAAGGGACGGGAGGCTGTATCTATTTACCTGTTTTCCAAATGGGTTAGCCTTTTGTTCTCGAAAATTTACCAAACTTATGAAGCTAGCCTACGCTATTTTGAGACAGCTTGGACATGTGAACTCCCCTTATATTGATGATTCTTACCTTCAAGGTGGAGATTATCATGAGTGCCTAGCTAATGTTTTAGATACTGTAAAATGTTTCTTGCACTGGGTTTTATTATCCACCCACATAAGTCAATATTTATCCCAACACAGAGGCTAGTCTTCCTGGGATTCATATTGGGCCCAGTCCAGATGAGAATTTATTTGACAAGCGAAAAATGGCTAATGTTAAGTCAATTTGCACAAAGCCCTTGGCTGCATGGTATCTAGTTTTCCAGGGGTCATGTTTGGCCCACTATACTTTGGACAACTTGAAAGGGACAAAATGGAAGCCTTGAAATGCAGCAAAGGTGTTTTTGATGCCTTTATGACAATATCAGACACGGCCCGTCAAGGGTTAGAATGGTGGGTTATGCATGTTGATTCTACAAATAGCTACAATGTCATAAGCCATGGTGAGCCCACCATTGTCCTATTCACACATGTCTCATTCACCGGGTGGGGCTGTTCATTAAATAATATTTCTACAGGTGGAAATTGGACTGCTGAAGAGGCTAACAACCACCTTAATTACCTAGAACTGTTTGGAATATTCCTTGTATTGCAATCTCTTTCATTGACAATAAAGGGACAGTATGTGAAGGTCATGGTAGATAACATAACTGCACTGTGTGATTTAAACCATATGGGTACCAGCAGTTCTGAAAACATAGGCACGTTAAACGTGCATGAGCTATTTTGAATGCTTCAGTGTAACTTTAATGCTTCAGTGTAATCTTACCAAGAGTGATGAATCTACCTTTTTCGTCCTAAATATAGACTGGGTTTTTGTGCGAAATTGGGTATTGCCGTATATAAATGAAAACGCGAAACGCTCAGATGCGTCGATCCTCATGCTATATATTCACTTTTCCCTGCCTTTCCCTGTTACATTTGGTGCAAGTTAAACAGATTATTAAAGTAAAATAAATATCTACTCACCAAACGTTGGTTAGAAGGAAAACTCTAAGGTTTCCTTGGGGTTTCTTAAGCCAAAATGTGACTAATCGAATTCGAGTGGTTAAGAAATACCAGGATTCTTATCATTGTGGTAGATGGTTACATCATCACAATTCACGAGGTTTCCACGTGCGATTCTACTCAGTGAAACAGTCCTTTACTCCAACAACTTATTTCTTCATGTTTTAAAAGCTATTGCTTCTTAAAAGACAAGAGATTTTTTTAAGGCATTGGTTACAAAACGAAACAGGTCTTCATACGTTCAAGTTACTATTATTATTGTGAAAAGCCAATCTGCATGAGATGTACAGTCACACAACTGGCTCGTGAAAGTGTTAGACTTTGCCCCCTTTCGTTGTTCGTACGTGAGGGAATTCGAGTTATCACACGGTAATCTACAGAATTATAAAAATAACTCATGCACACAATTTGCACGTGAAGATGTTGGTCTTTGGCCCTTTTACAATTCGTACGTTAAAAAAAACGCAAATTGTTTACTACAAAATTTTCTCAACGATTTTAAGAAATCACCTCGGCTTCATTACAACATCTGCAATTAAATTATGTTTCATGCCATGTCAAGGTTGATAGCCTAACATTTATTAACTTCCAAGAAAATTATCAAACTGCCGAAATATATTTCTGCTCATATCATGTTACTCCACTCAATAAAACAGTATCTAATTATTGTGTCAACTAGCTTCTTCCAATTGTATTCCCTAACGCTATTGTTTCTACTTAAGTTACTCATCTTTACTAAATAAAATACGTGTCAATAACTATAATGCTTAGTATGCAGGAAGGATGTATCATGTTGTTCACTTATTATTATTTTTTTGTTAAACAGTCTGTTGAACTTTGTAAGCGAGAGAATAATAGTTTTAACAGCTTTAAAAAAAGTAAGCTGCCTTTCAAACTTGTAAAACCACATTTTATAGGCGCATACTTTCAAATTAAAGTCCATATCTAAATATCAATTATTGCTTCACTGGAAGAGCTTTGAAAATATATGATCTTTTATACTCTACCTTGAAGCAGGTGAAACACAACTCATAAATGCGTGCGTTGTACCGTTCGCGATAGCCGAATCGGTCACAAATGTCTTGAAGCAGCATCCACACTAAGATATGAACCCTTAAACAGCTGCATCACTGTTTACAGCGTTTGAATCATGAAGATATTTTATGTAATGCTTCCAAGCACCTGTACCCGTAATAAAAGACGAAAAAATTGTGAAGGATCAAGATGGCGGGCTCAAAGTGCCCTTGTTTGACCTTTACCAATGCCATGTTTAAATAGATGCCAAGATCTCACTGGTTCCTAAGCATCAACTCATAGTACCTTCAACCTTATTGGCTCTTGCAACAAACATCCCAACATACAAAGATACATACGCTCACACCACTGACATATGAGCTATTTTTTCAAAATAGCTAAAAAAGAAGTGACCTAGCAAAAGAAATTTGGCTATGGTGTGCCGAACAAAACAACTGGCTCACAGCTGTCCATGTCCCAGGTGTGGGGAATGTGGAAGCTGATAGACAGTCTAGATTGCCTCACTCCCCACTTGAGTGGACTCTTGTTAACGCTGTTTTTATAGATTGCATCAGTGAACTTAATGTTCTCCCAACTATTGATCTATTTGGATCCACAAAAAACAATGTGTTCCTTATATTTCCCCCCCATTTTCTCTAATATCTAGAGTGCTACAGAAGATTCAACGGGAAAAAGTTCAGGGGGTCATTTTTGTTCCAAAATGGCCAACTCAAACATGGTGGCCAGTGCTGATGCAAATGTTGGCCAACAACCCAATCCTCCTCCCAAGCAGGAAAACACTGCTGACTCTTCCTGGCAACCCAGCAAAGATTCACCCCTATATCCCAAACTGGGACTGTTGATGTGCCACTTGTCCAGAGATCCCTTGAAAGCTAAGGAATTTCGGCGGAAGCTTCAAGCCTTATCATACAGTCTTTAAGTTTCTGACAGCCTGGACTCTTGGAGAGGGCTTAAGCCTCAAATGTTTGTCATGGAAACTCACCATGTTACTTGCCCTCATATCAGGTTAGAGGGTCCAAACACTCAAAGCAGTAACTTTGTCTTCAATGACCTTGCCTGCAACCAAATGTTTATTTACCAATGCACAACCCTTAAAACTACTCGACCAGGTCACCAGCTAAGGCGTATTGAATTTTTAGCATATCAGCCTGATCAGAACTTATGTGTTGTCACACGTCTGCAGACATACATTGATAGAACGTCTTCACTCAGAGGATTCGCTGAACAGTTACTTATTGGCTACCAGAAACCTTACAAGCCGGTGTCAACTAACGCTATTTCCAGATGGATAAAAACTGTTCTAACCAATGCAGGAATTGACCCTGGGGTGTACAAAGCCCACAGTACTAGAGCTACACACAAGAAACAGGTCCCTATTGACACTATCTTGTCTGCCGCTGGCTGGAGCAACATGAACACATCTCAATTTTGTTCAAGCCCATCCCAGACATTGTTAAAATTTTGGTCAAGAACTTTTGAAAGATGGGCATGACTTTTGACTGTTAATAAAACTTAGTTTTGCCTAATAATTTGGCCCTGATGTCTATGCATTTTATATCGTTTGGTTTTGTTGCCAGTACTCCACCGTTTCAGGCTTTATTAAAAATATTGTGTACTCTTACATGTATGTTGATGTTTATACTCATGATCATTACGCTTTAAAGTCTCACGTGACTCCTTAGCGACATTGACCAATGACAAAGTAGAATTGTAAAATTAAACGAGACTTACCTTAAGTTGAAGTTTGATTGAGATTCTATGAAGTCATTGGTCTGGAGCTAAGGAGTCAGGTGTCCTCCCACGTGTGGACTATCCACCATGTGGCTTTGCTACAGTCCTGATCATTCGCCTTCAAAGTGTGAACGCTCTGGTTACGCGCGTATATCTCACCTGTATCCTTAGCTCCAGACCAATGACTTCGTAGAATCTCAATCAAACTTCAACTTAAGATAAGTCTCGTTTAATTTTAGAATTTTGCCATGTTTAGAAACCTTAGTGAAGGATATCCATTTTCAGCAAAATGGCTGCCGCGCGATCACCATGCGGTGGTTTTAAGACCCGCGTTCTACATTTCAAGGTTGAAAATACACCGTCAAAAGACAAAAAATGGAATGAGAAAGTTCAAAAGAATGCTCAGTTTTCTTTTTGTGGAGGAAGGGAAGCTTTTCATCAAGAAATCGTCTTTCGAGGAATTCAACCTTGTTTTCTTCACGGCGGAGCGCATGGTCTGTTTTGAAATGCAACCAAGGCAGCGAAGCTTTTTGCTGAATTTTCAGGTACATTTTGCACTCTATGGCCAAGAAAATTACGTTTTTGAAAGGGAATTTATGTATTTAGAAATATTTCATAGACGTTTCATGCATTTTTTCTTCGGCGCTAAAGAAAAATTACAAAATGCGCCCCGATTTGAGATGGATTTTGTGTTTAATTTGGATATGTGCTCAGCCGATCTTACTTGCATGAACGGATCCACGATCCGGATAGTGTTACGCGAATTGCTTTAAAAGGATGAACTTTTTGGATGTTAAGTAAAAAATTTCAAGAAACGGCTTCTCTGTCTATTGTTTCGAGTTTGTTGGTTCATAAAATTAGTACAAAACACGATCGTTATACTTAAGAAATGGTAAACGTGCAGCGTGCAACCATGGAGTTATGGATGCACGCGGGAGGTTGCTAAGCACGAAAGAAGCGTAAGAGCCGCACGAGGCGATAGCCGAGTGCGACTCTAGCTTCTTGAGTGCTTAGCAAACCTCCCAAGTGCATCCATAACTCCATGGTTGCACAGCTGCAACGTTTACCATTTCTTTTATAACATAATCAAAAGAGAAAAACATTATTTTCCATTTGCCTTCAGTTGAGTCATCGGTTCTAGTTCATGTATGCTGCCATCTGCCCGCGCGTAAACAAATCACGTTCTATGTTTTTCAAAAACTTGCCTTTGAGTTTTTCTTTCGCTGAATCAACCGTTCTCCGTGTTCAGGTAAATTGCAAAAACGTTTTTCGTTGTTATTCTGAATGGCATCTGTCTACTTGCTCTTAATATTAGGGTAAAAACTTTGAGGGAAAACTATGGCTGCAACTATAAACAAAAAGACTCTAAAAACTAAGCTAAAACTAAATAAATGAAATAATTATCAAGCTTATTTATGTGACAATTTTTGAAATAAACGTAAAGTAGAAATGAGAAAATTTGACCGTAATTCCTTAAGGATAAAAGGTAACACTAATTTCAAAAAGAAATTAACTAGCTTTGTATCGAAATCTGTCTGGGGAAATCCAGCTATGAAAGTCAAAGTTGCAACTGAAATTCGCCGACATACAGCCGGCGCTGAAGCTGTTGTTTTTAGACCGTTCTCTGTAGACTGTTATGAATGAACACTGAGGAACAAAATAATACACACAGAATTTATTTTTTGAAAAATTTATTTGAAAACCCAAATGTTTCTGTACTCAAATGAAATTCGCTTATTCCAGCGTAATGTGCGCGTTTAAACTCAACTAAAATTTTTAATCGATGCGATGAAAACTTAACAACAAAGCTGTCTAGAATTTGAGCGTGTTTCCTAAAATATTTGCTTGAATTTAGCATCAGCTTGATCAAAAAGTCAATAACACAATGCTAATTGATAAATTTACATTTCAAATAGAGTTCTCTTCTATAAAAAACACACAAAATGTACCTTAAATCTTCGCTCGCTCGATTTTCCTTCAGCCGATTCTAGCGCGAGGAAAACAGTGATTCATTCATCCAGGGCAAATTTGTCGCTTGATCTTTTGTCTTTTTTTCCTTCAAAACGACAGCTTAGTATTTCCTTCAACTTCCACTTTTCATCTGTGCATTTCATTGGTGTATTTTACCGTCAGGAGAGGAGATTTGTTGAATTTGCCTAAATTTTACCGCGCTAGCTCAGTTTCTTGGCGTGCACCCACGGGTAAATGGTAGTGGCTGACTGACCAATCAGAGCGCGCGATTTACTTGTGTTATGTTATAATACAGCATCCAAGCTCACTTTACACGCATCACTTTTGCGAAGATGTCGGCGAATTTTATACAATTTTCACTTTCAGGTTCAGTTTTTGAACACTTTTCGATACGCAGATAATGAATTTATTCGGAAATATGTTTTGCTGTTAATCCTAGACTTTTCATATGAGAATTTTAAAAGCTTATTTGCGGTATAAGTTTACTCTCTCAGAGGGTCACCGAGGTAGCGTTTTTTAAAGTGGCAACTTCAAGAAGCCGCGCGGTCTTCAATGGATTTCCTAATGTTGCGTTTGGCCCGGCTTGTAAGACAATTTCCTGCTCAGTATTTTGGTAAGCTTCCAGGTTTTAACCTTTCAAAGCTTACTTAGCTTTCGGGAGTTTTTCCCCCGTTTGTCGGCCATTTTTTTAAGCGGGCGCGGGAACGTGAAGTAAAATTGCGTCACGTCGG
The DNA here is from genome assembly GCF_958299795.1 of Porites lutea. NCBI lineage: Eukaryota > Metazoa > Cnidaria > Anthozoa > Scleractinia > Poritidae > Porites > Porites lutea. The sequence continues at coordinate 32,499,310 of NC_133205.1, forward strand.
TTACGAAGTTCGATTGGTCAGTTATCTTTTCTTCTCGTTCCAAATATGGTACTTTCGAAAATGAATAATCATGAGCATCGGACAAGGCAAACATATGAGAGTTACTTGTTTAACCCCGTATGAGCTTCTGTTGTAACTTAAGTTCATCCTCTTTATTTATCTTTTCTTTGTATTGTTTATGATGCATTTTCTCATCTTTTTTTTAATGTTGGGAAAGAAAAAAATAGCTGTCAGGGCCACGTGTTTACTATTATTTTACTTCTTATACTAATAGTGTTAAAATGTCATTTTTGCATACAGTTAATATCAGTGACATGAAGTCCAAGGCATCCAAGGACGTGTCATCCTTTAAAATTTCCGATTTATGTGAACGTAGTGGTGAAAAGCATGTTAAAGTGAAATTCTTTGACTTGCCGCAACGGGTCACAGACATCTTGCTGTCACTCGACAAAGTTCAAGAGAGCTCAACTTTTCAGAAGCTTTGGGCGCAATGTGGCAAAAAAGCCCAAACAGGAAGACTGAATGACGAATCACAAAAGCGAGACCTCAGTATATTAAATGTGATCGACAATGTATGGAAACCAGCTTACGAGGCGTGGAGCAAACTTGTAGCGAGTACCTTAGATGGCTCACTGACACTAACAGGCGTAGACAAGTTCTTTGAAGGCTACAAGAATCGAAAGGAAGAGCTAGTGAAAGAGCTGCGACGCATCTTTATCCTTGGCCAAGACTCGAGCGACACAAGACAGTTAAAAGCAATAGTCGAACAGCGTGTAGCCCAAATTCGCCGGTATCAACAACTTGATCAGTATTTCACCGCGGCAGAGACAATCTGGGATTTTAAGGAGTCAATGGGTTTTACTGGTGATTTCCAGGTTATCGAGGATGTGCGTAATCAAGTAAGTACACGTATCTGAGAAAATTTTAATTAATTTGAATCCATTTGCCAGCCATTATTCGATTTGGTTTTAGTGACATTCCAGAGATTGCCTTGTCACTGGTTTATGACTCATGTACATTGTACGTGGTCATTGGTAATAAGAGTTGAGCATTTTAAAACTGAGATCCAGCTGTCATCATCATCGTTTTAATGCCTGTTTACCATTTACTTAGACGTTCGGGTCATCGTATGGGCAAACGGTAACCAAATTCAGTACTGGTAAAATTTATTTCGGAATTGCGTTTACCATCTAAACAAGTCAGTTCTACAGTGGACTCCCGATAACTCGAACCTTCAAGGGAAATCGAAAAAAGGTTCTATCGGGAGTTCGAAGAAAATAGACGAGGGTAAGGTAAAAAACAGTTTTTACTGCACAGTGCACAATTTCATCACATTTAGTTGTAGAAATGTCAAGTGAAAATTAAAAGATACTTCTAGATTATAAATCAGAACGTAACGAAACAAAGCATAGCCTAAATAGAGCATGCGTTTAACCGTTTTGAGAAGAAAAGCTTCTTCACGTTAGCCTGTGACAATCCACATCAGCCTCCACTAGTAAACTATACTCCTACAACACGTCAATAGGAAATCCAAAATTCAATGTTTCGGACGCCTGTAGACGGATTTTTTCCCGACTTATTGAGGGCTCAGAACATGGTTCGACTTATCGAGGGTAAAATGATATAGAAAATGACCTGAGGGGAACCGAAAATTGGTTCGAGTTAGCGGGAGTTCGAGTTATCGAGGGTAAAATTACAGTGAATGTATGACGGAAATCCAAGGGAAATCGATCTTGGTTCGAGTTAGCGTGAGGTTCGAGTTAGCGAGGGTTCGAGTTATCGGGAGTCGACTGTATTTGAATGGAAATATATAAAAAGACTTTATATTTATTTATTTATATAATGTCATTTTAAGGGATAAAGATATGGAAGTGGAGGTGATCCTCCTTTTATCTTACTGTATAGAGTGTTGCGTTCGGTCATCTTCATTCCCGGTCAAGCCTGAATTTTTTCAGGTTCTACAATCGACTCCTGATAACTCGAACCTTCAAGGGAAATTGAAAAAAGGTTCGAGGTATCGAGAGTTCGAAGAAAATAACCGAGAGTAAGGTAAAAAACAGTTTTTACTGCACAGTGAACATTTTAATCACATTTAATTGTACAAATGTCAAGTGAAAATTAAAAGATACTTTTAGATTACAAATCAGAACGTAACGTAACAAGAGATAGCCTAAATGGAGCATGCGTTTTACTGTTTTGAGAAGAAAAGCTGCTTCACGTTAGCCTGTGACAATCAACATCAGCTTCCACTAGTAAACTATACTCCCACAACACGTCAATAGGAAATCCAAAATTCAATGTTTCGGACGCCAGTATACGGTTTTTGTCCGGACTTTTTAAGGGCTCAAAACATGGTTCGAGTTATCGAGGGTAAAATTATATAGAAAATGACCTGGGGGAAACGAAAATTGATTCGAGTTAGCGGGAGTTCGAGTTATCGAGGGTTCGAGTTACCGAGGGTTCGAGTTATCAGGAGTCGACTGTAGTCTGATGAAGATACGGGATTAGCAGGTTTTGTCGCGGTAATCTATTATTTACTTAAATATCCCACTTGCCCAGTATTGCTATCGTTGTGTTTATAATTGTTGTTTTTCTTGAATCTAGCTGTCAACTGAGTTTAAGCAAAGGCAACTTAACAGCATTGGAAAAGAATTTGCTGATGCTGGCAGAGCCCTAAGGTGTTTAGATGTTGATAAAGCAGGATGTTTCAAAGCAGTGGTAGAAAGCATGCGGCTGGTGGAGTGGCTGCGAAAAACGATCACATGTACGTACTAACATAGATTTATGTGAGTAAACTTAGGGCGATTTTCTTTGACCATGAAGTCACGCATAATCAAAACGAAATCATCAAAAGAAGAAGAATGTAAGTATTCGGTTCGCGTATCGAACACATGCTAAAGAACACGACGCCTAAAGATGTGAATTGATGACCAATTCTGAAAGGTTTGAAACAAATCGCAATTAGTAGTTTTAGACCGTTCTTTAATTTTATTTTATTAGGGCCTTAGTCGGGACAATCTGTACTATCGGAGTAACCTCAGGGAACGCTATCAGAGGTTATATACAACAAATCTGGTTCAATTCTTAAACGGGGTCTAACGACGTGAATTTTCTGGAAACTTGTGTCAATCTTAAAAAAAACAAAGACGTTTGCATGTCTTTAACTGTTACAGACGATTTCTTGAACATTTTGGTATTCAAGCAAGGTTCGATAAACTGTTGTCATCTAGTCGTCTATTTGGTATGAATTTGGTTTCTAGTGTTGTAGGTTTAGGTGCATTGGGGCCCGAATAAGGCGAAGTTTCATACTAAGGATAGTGTATGTTTAAGTGTTCTGAATACTATACAACTATCTTCCGGAGGGCAGGTGAATAGTGTTGAACATATACCAAGACGCGAAGCGTCGAGGTATATATCTAGCGCTGTTCACCGACTCTGAGGGGGTAGTTGTTTTAGTATTTACCAAATCAGTTGGATAAAAATGAAGAAAATAACTTTTTGTTAATTAAAAACGTCACTTGTTAGGAACTTTGTTTACAATTTACAAACATTTTGGGAAAATTGCCAAGTGATTTTTACGACTTTTGTCGCAAATTCGGCATGAAAATAAGTTTATACCTACCAGTAAACAGCGACAAGCCAAAGTTCGTTGCTTTTCTGGTATTTCTTTGTACGACTGCTTCATTTATCGCTCAAATTCCGTCTTCCAAAAATGTCTTGAAACGAGACGCCATCTTTGCTCCGGTCGCAAAACAATAAATAGCCAAGGATATTCCGAGTTACGGGAGCCAATCCAAACGCGCGAAAATTGCTATTCACTGATTTGGTAAATACTAATATGGTCTAATACAGTCGAACACGTCCCATGAGCGACCACCTGAAATTGAAAGATTGAGTAGTCCCTAACCGGAGGTTGTCGCTTACAAGTATTAAATGGCAAGAGTCTTTTCCAGAAGAGGTCCTTAGACATCTACTTTTGGTAAGAATTTGTTACATGCAGGTTCGAAAATGGGATCAGATGTGTAAATTTCTTTGCATACTGTTATTTACGTAGTACATGTAGAAACTGCCAATATAGAGATCACACCATGTGTCAAGTGATAGCCTACAAGTGGTTAATGGAAAATAACAATGGAAAATCATTTTCCATTGTTATTTTTTGTAGTACAAACGGTCACTCTAAAACGTGGTAACGGTCACTAAAGGTTCCAGCTATATGGCTTAGATTTCGATAGGTGGTCGCCTATGGCAGGTGGTTGCATACTAGAGGTGGTCGCTCACGGAGGTTCGACTGAAATAGAACTGTTAGGCTTTACTGTAATTCACAGCTCTCTGTCATCTTTTATACAAATATTTACTAATTTAGAGTGTTTTGAACGTTTGGTATCTTTGTAGCTCCACAGGAGCTTAAAGTTCTTGTGGACCTAGCACTGATCACAGCCGGTGAAAGCGACATGGAAACTGATCGCATATCCAGTCTCCATACAAGCTGCTTGGGATTTGCTCCTTTGATTTTTGACCTCAAAGAAACTGAGGACCACAAGGTTAGCTTTGACCAGCTGATGAAAGCTTGTGATCCAGTCTGGAAAGCTGTCGAGGCGGATAAAACATTGCCAAAGAAGCTGGTAGGAAGAGATACATGTTGATCTTTTGATATTTGCTTTTTTGTCCACATAAGCCTACTCCATCACCTGAACTGGAATCATCCCGTGAGGGAAAAACCTCCACACATCTATGTCGATTAAAGGTAATGAAACTATTTACATCGTCGAGATGTTAAGACCGTCTGGCGCTGAATATCATTTTCTCACAACACAGCTCTCTTTAATTTAAAAGTACTCTCTCTTAAACGATCATGATCGAAATTTGTTTTAATACCACCTACCCTGTTGTTTTTCCTTTTGTTCGTAGAAAGACACTAGTCGGCATCTGGAATGGCTCAAGACTGTTAAGGAATCTCATGGGTCGGTTGCTATGACGTCATTGACACAGGCTAAGACAATCAACAATAACGGTGTGTACCTTGTTGGTTCTCTGCATTCTGTGGAAGGGCCGACGATGCAAAGTAAAAGCCGTCCATGTTTGGAAAATGTTGTTCGGCTCACGGTTCCTTTAAGAGATGAGGAAGGAAACGACGAAAGTAAAATATACTCTCTTGATGACCTGAAAGATTTGCAGAGCAAACTGATGCTGATTGCTGGGAAAGCCGAGAAAGGGAAAGATGACGTGGAAACATTTGTCAAGGTGCGTACAAATATTCTTGCCAGGTTTTAAAAGTTGTGTGTTATTTTCCCGGTTAGTGAAATTTCGTTTATGAATTAGATGTGTTTCTCTGCAACGGCCACCACGTTGTAGAGAGGTTTAAACAAGAGTCAATTTATGGATTTTTTTTGTCCACCGGGACGATAAAAGGTGGCCGTTAGCGCCGGAGGTTCGACTGTACTTACTTGGGAAGGTTGAACTGATTGTAACCAAATGTTAATTGTTAAAATTGTCATACTTAAATTTTTACGCGTTAGTTAAACTTGTCATTCTAGAATCTTGAAGGCGTCATGCGTCTAGCAACAGCGTACATTAACCTTTCCGAGTCTGGTTTTGTTCATCGCATGCACTGGATTCAGGAGTTCCACTGCAGTAAAGATCAACGTGAAGGTGAATCTATATCCGAGGAACTGGCAATTGCAAGCATGGAAATGGAGAATTGTTACTTGAACTGGAAAAAGAAAGTCAGCAACACACGAAAAGAATATCAAGAATTAAATCTCTTTACCACTCAGCAAATGTTGCTCCTCAGGAGAGAAATAGCGATAGCTTGTCGTCGTAGTGACCTACACGTTGGTAATCTCCAGATTTTAACCCTACTGGAAAGTGTTCGTCCCAATGTGGACAGCGAGCACCTGAAAGGGGCAATTCAGCGCGCATTTAAAGACACAAGCCTATTAGACCAAATAAAAAGAATAGAGGATCTTCCCTCCTTTTCTTTGATCCCCCATCAAGAGAAGTTTGATACAAGCACGTCATTGTTTGAGAACAATAACTACGTTGACAGGAGCCCTTCTACAGGAGTCACTTCACCTCACGTTCAGAATACTTCCATCAAAAAAGAGAAGCCAAAAGACGTGTCAAAGATCCAGCGTTTTCTCAACGCAGCAGAAGATGAGGGATACTCGGAGCAAGTGGCGCTATCTGCTTTAGCGAGTTTGGGTGTAGATGCAGAAGAAGATGACTTGCTACTTTGGTGTTTAGAAGAATCTGATGACGCTGACCTGGAGTCTCTTTATGAAGAGGCAATGGCTAACCCTATCATTGTAAGAGAAACTTATCCTCAAGAAGTACTCGATGTTCAAGAAATACAACTTGAGGAAGCGAGGTATGATTCAGTTACAGTAATTTTAACTTTGATTCAGTTTTTCCATCAGAGATACAGTTTACTGTACAACCAAAAGTACGGTAAGTTGTTTGCTTACTAAGTTTATGAAAGTGCCGCTGAGTCTACTCCAGCAGCAAATGGCGCCCAAGAAACGACTTACTAAATTCTGACTAATTATACATCTACAGTATTCATATGACAAATGACGGATCGAAGCGCATTGTTTACGTATCGGTTTAATTTATTATCAACCTCTTGCATTTTACAGGTTATTACCTGTGCTGTATGAAAAATCCATTAGAAATATTCTATATATTTGACGTTTAAAAACTCACTCAATCTGTTGGTGTTTCATGTCATTAAGAGCTCCTCCAAGCCATAAATAATTCAGACAGAAAAACAAAAGAAACTAAATGTCTAATGAGTTGGAAAACAAATGAAAAGCATCCAACCTCTACATCTTTGATTTCTCTTTCTAAACTCATTTTTTGAAGAATATAAAACACATTATTTCATCATATCGAACACCTCAAAGGCGTACTTTATTCATGCTTGAAAAACTTTTGTGGATTAAAGTATTAAAACCGAATTGGTATTCCTTTACTTTACGTAGCATTTGTTATAAAAAAAGTGGTTTAAGTAATCATCCGGGTAAGCTGGAAAGCATTTTCTTTTGTTATGCGGCAATGTGCTTTCCCCACATAGGAATGTTCTCATTTTTACACAGAGAATGCTTAAATCTTCAGAAAGGCCGTGATAAAATGTATTTAATTACGTGATAAAATGTATTTAACCTCCATTTTGGAAAAGGGTGCTTTTTTGTATTAAAAGATTTTGACCAATCGTAAGAGTTGCACACAATAGCCAAGAAAAGTTTACAGTTTTACATGTTCCCGACATATGATTTCTGTGATATTCAGACTGACACGAGATTTTGTTGTATGGAAGAGTAAGGATAAATTTATATACTGCTTTATGAACTTTTCGTAACTTTTGCTGTTTAAACGAATCAGAAGGAGAGTACAGGCAATAGTATTAAAAGGTAGCGTCTTTTTGCATTCCAGCATGTTCAAAGCCGTCGTTGCTTTCTTTCTTTTCGTTGCCGTAACTTAATGCTTGATTAGCGGTTTCAATGCACATCTATAATTCTACCTATAGTGAAGCTTTGAGGCAGTCTGAAAACGCCGTTGAGAAGTCACCCATGCCTGCTGGAAGTATAACTGATGAAGGAGGAGACATAGATGAGGATAACGAAACTGAGATCAGCGAGTACCTTACTCTTGCCCAACTGGGAAGCATCCTAAGAGAATTAGCAGTAAAGGGTAAGACATAATGTCAGCTAATAACATCGCTTTGCTTTTCTTGTGCAATTTTGGTTCGATCACAGATTCATACCATTTAAAAGTATACATTATATTGTTTGGACTTGCAGCGTGAGATCGTGATAGAACATCCTTTAGGTTCTTTACAGTGCCCCTTAGCATGACGTCTTTTAATTTTTGGGCTTAAAACAAATGATAACTGGTTTTCTTTGATGTGACTTCCAATTTCAGGTAAACGAACCAAACCTCGTGTCTTTCCAGCTTTCCTAAAACGAGGAAGACCCAACCTCATGCTTGTTCCTAAAGGTAGGACTAGGTGCAAGGGCCTGGAGACTGTTTGCTTAATAACGTCTTCATATTCCTTAGGGAAATAGTTTATCATCCTCGTCTGGTTATCGTAGTCTAAATATGCCTCTTCAAGAAACGAAACAAATCGTTGTTTTCATTAATGTGTTATGTGCGTGCCCAAGAAGTGCTTATCAACGACACTGGGCCAGGGCTGAGTATGAAACAATGCTCCACTTCGTAATCATCTTGGCTGAAAAAAAGCAATATTTTTTATCGCAAAAGGTCTTTCTCGCAGCTTCATTATGTTTCAATTGGGCTGTTTATGCACGAAACTGTAGTGCAGAAGTAAAGAAATAACGCTCATATTGAAAATTTATTTACACACGTTTGTAGGTGACGTTCTTGCCACTGTCCTTGCACTGTATATGCATGACAAACATCAGCCCTTACCAAGCCACGAGGAAGTGCTTATTTGTACTCCTGAAACTACAGCCGAAGAGGTGAGTGTTTTGCAAGTAGTGCAATGTGTTAACTACTTTCCTTTTTACTCTGTAGATACCCACCATTAAACTAAAAGTAGAACTACAAACGGTCCAGTAATCCAAAGCGTGATGAATACAACACCATTCTGGGCAAGACTTTCTGTAGAAAAATGTAGACACAAGTCAGTAGGTTCCTACTAGAGTACTAGACGCACATTTTCCAGTTGCAATTTACAACTTATTAATCACCAGTAGGTCTCCTCCTACCTATTATATTCACAATTTCCAGCTCCAGTTCAAAAAATGCTAATCATTAATCAATTGTTTGGTCCTTCCTTTTGGGTTAATGAAAGCACCTCAAGCCCTTACAAGGCTTCTGAAGTCAGAAGGTTCTTACTTGGTTCAAGACGCACATTCTTCAGTCCCATTTTATGAAACATTAATCACTAATCAATTACAATTGCCTGGTCTCCGCTGTGTAGCTGATGAAGGCACCTCAAGTCTTAACGAAGTTACTCTAAACGGTAGTTACTTTCTTAGGTACACGACGCTATTTTTCCACCGTAGTTCCCAAAATAAAATACTTTTTAATCAATTTTCTGGTTCTTCCCTTTGGGCTAATGAAAGCACCCCAAGTTTTTAGAAGGGTACTCAGGTAGTATCTAGTTAATAGATGCACATTTTCACTTCTAGACCAGAAAATATTAATCAATTATCAATTGTCTCCTCCTCCCCATCTGGCTATTGAAGGCGCTTCAAGTCTTGACAAGGCTACTTCAGGCAGTAGCTTCCTTGCTACGTAAAGTTGTTAGTAAATAGTTTACCTTAACTATGCACCTATTGAAGCTTCCATCAAAGATGAGGCGTTGCTTCTTTAATTGCATTGAAAATCCTGGGCGTTGCTATCAGCCAGACAAAGTCATTGCGCCACAATCCTTTCCTTTCCCCTCGTTACAAATTTTTTTGGAAACAGCATGAGAAAATCACGGGCTTAACAGAGGGTGAGCGGTGAAGGGGGGGGGGGCAAGGCTTGGGGTACTACATTTTGCTTTGGTTCTTTGACGGATTGTAAGCAAGTGGGTTGTAGGATAATGGTTCTGTTCTCTTCTGTTTGGACCGTACTCTTTTCATTTATTTTATTTTCACATAGAGGTTGCTTTCACTTAGAAAATTTTTAAACTGTCCACAAAGTTTTTATATCAAAAAAATAGAAATTCATAACCATGAATCTTACCAGGCTTTTTTTATGTATTTATTTATTTTCCCTGATCAATGACATAAATCTTAAAAGTAACATTGAAGGAGGAAAGTTATGAATTAATGTACAAATATGATCAGTGATATTTGGATAATAAGGTCAATCCACGGAGAATACACTTGCCTCTTTCCTCTTCTAGAATATTGGCACATTGACCCGCCAGAATTCTGAAGAATGTGACACAAATGATAAATAACCGTCTTTCATTATTGATACACCTGTAACAGGTGACCCTAACCCTTTCCAGAACTTTTAGTTTGAGTTCACCGTTTGCATTCGTTTTAAGACTCTTTAAAAAGGATTTTTATGCGTAATTGTGAATTAATGCAGAGCATGGGGCACATCTACAGTAACTAAAGGCGCTGTTACCAATGATGGTATCTACCGTGAAAAGTGGCATCGCCTTTTTACCAGAGAAAATAGGTGACGCTTTGCAGCACTGGTAAATTGTAACTTCAAACGTTCTTGAGGTGACCAAGGAACATTTAACCTATTTTTTGTTCATTATGCTTTTCGGTTTAGATAGAACTGTTGTGGAGACGAGCAATAGGAGACTTGGAAGGTGGATTTTACTGCCTGGTTCACGCTGACCAGTTGGACTTCTCTGTTAGCAAACAAGCAATTGATAAACTCGGTGTTTTGACACAAGGCCTTGCTGGTAAAATGGGTGAAAGTAAGTAGAGGTTACAAAACAAAAAATCGTTTGCAGTTTATAGTAGTGATCAATATGGGTGCACTTAAAGATAAGCTTTAAGGCTTCAATGCTTTATATGGGTATGAAATGTAATTTTACGTCATCGCCATTTGCAGACTATGGTTTGGTAGTTATGTGTAGCAGTGAAAACGAAGACCGTGCCAACATAGTAGCAGCCCTTGATCAGTATCGTGTGGCTGCTCCACCTTGCCCTTCCTCAAACGATCTTCAGAGCTACTTAAAGAAGCATTTCCGAATCCCTCCTCCACAGTATGGGTACATCAGTAGAAGTAAAATTACATGGGAACCGGCGGGTACCTTGGATCCAGAAAAGTAAGCTTAAAAAATTTATTAAAGGAAATGATCATTTATTTGTGAAGGTTGTATCTGCTAACTAATGCCTTTCTGGTGCTTAGGCTCTGTGTTCGAGTTGTCACTTCGAACAGAGGGGGCTTGGGAAAAACGCTGTACGTTCGTCGTCTGACAGACCAGCTGCAAAACCTGGTGAACAACGACATGGTCGTGTGCCGTGACTCAGGCATATCATTACATGTCACAGTACCACTTCATGGAAATTCTACCGACTCCTCCATGCTTGTAGATTCCCTTTTGCCTCATGCGACAAGGGCAAATGTTCCGCTTTCTCGAGTTTTTCATTTGGATGTGTCTCCTTCGGTAAGACATTAAAATTTATTATTTGTCTCGATTTTAATACTTTGATTTAGGTATATATGTCAGTTTGCAGATATGTGCAGTGGCGAACAATATTTTAGAAAACTCTAGGTGAAAGGGCTTTAGTAAGTGAAGCCCTTAAACTTTTGGAACATTTACGTCCCTACATATAGTTTTCTGGTGAAAACATATTGCTCTAATTTGGCAGTTGATAGAAACACACTTAAAATCAGTAATAGCTGTATGCCAAACGTCAAAGAAAACATCGACTGCCATAGCAAATCCACTGTACAGTCACGCATGAATATGAACGAGTCTCAAAAATTGTGCAACTGCAGAAAACCTTCCGACTGCCCCATAAATGGCCTTTGCCTCAGAAAATCCATTGTATATCCAGCAACCGTAACTACAGGAGACAGCAAACCTGAGACTTACGTTGGACTAACTGAAAACACTTTTAAGACCTGCTCAGCGGACCATAAAGCATTATTTTAACAACCCTAGCAAAAGAACGAGCACCGAGCTAAGTAAGCATGTGTGGAACCTTAAGACAGTAATAACCTGGAAGATTTTCAAGCAGGCTATCACCTTCAAACTCTCTTCCAAATTGTGTAATTTATGTCTATGAGAGAAGTATTTTATTATCTGTAAGCCGCTGTAGCCACTCGTAACACCTGCAACGAGTTTGTAACTTCGTTTAGACACGCTGGTAAATTTCTATTGAAAAATTTCAAGTCCTCTTTGGTTACACAATAGAATTCATAGAAACGGCGTTGTATCCGTAGTAACTACATTTTAAAATTTCAGTTATAATCAGCGTCGTGTTATAATCTACCATTAGGCTATCTTAGTTATCTGAAGAGTGCTACACCATCGTGTAGTAAACTATAATTATAGTAGTAAAATGCCTAATAAAATGTTCAGTTGATAGAACATAGTACTTCTGGTATCCTCGCTTTAGTCCTTCATTGAGCACTCTGAAAGCAGTTCTGCATCAGCTGAAATCCAGTATTACAATATATAAACTATTATTTGACTCATTGTCTTTTTATTTCCCTTCTAAGATGAGGCGTGGATTGGACACTCTCCTTTTTAACTTACTTGTTCTCGGTTTTCTTTGCGACAAAATGGGAAGAGTTTGGAGGAGACGTATGACTGATTTGTATCTCATTGAAATTACTACAGCCTCTCCACTCCCCACAGGATTCAGCAGAGAGGAAGAAGCCGAAAGTCTAGAGGTTGGTAAACTTGTTTTATGTTACAAATATTCTACTGAAAAGTTTAATAAACCTGTTACATATACTAGTGAGTCATTTTTTTTTGGCGCAGACTCCAACTTAGATACTATAACTTTTTGTTTGCTTTTGTTCTTGCTTTTCAGAGTGGGTCTGGTAGATCTTCAAAAAGACCGTTCTATGATCTTCTGCCTACTATAATTTGTTCTACTCCGAGAACTGTTTCCTGTCGTTTAGCAACGACGCGAGGTATTATTATTTGTTTGAAAATAAATTATAGTCTCAGAAGGTCTCAGATTTGTTAGTGTTGTACCTTTCGACAGTATCGCACATTCTTCGAGTGTTATCACCTGGGTTACACTCGTTACAAATACAAGATTAAAAATCGCAGGAAGTTCATAACCCCCATCTCTATTTTGTGACTAGAACTTATTTTTTTCTCATTTCAATTCCAAGGTCAAGAATAAGCATTCATGAAATTACAATGACTATTTGAACTCCTTTTATTGCGTTGTCTTTCGAAGGTTATTCTTGTGATAAAATTTGCTTATCAATTCTCTTCAGATCCACGAGACATAAATCCTTTGTTTGATGCCAAAGAATTTCGAAGTCCCCAGTTTCAGAGGGTTTTTCAATACCTCAAGCTCTCAAAAGAGGGAAAAAACATGGACAATTTCACATTTGTTCCTGGTAATATCGACGAAGATCAAACAAAATGCCTCTCACTCATGCTCAGGTCTGTGAAACGCTTTAGTTTATTCTTGTTATATTTAGTTTTCATTTATTTAACTCTGAGGCGCCCCATGTAAAGGAATCCGGAATCCAACAATTTTTTTCCTGTGGATTCCGGAATCCTGGGCTTAAGAATCCGGAATACAGCTCAAGGAATCCGGAACCCACTAATGATAAGAATCTTGGATTCCCTTACATTTATTATTGGGTGATGTGAGTAGTTTTATAATTTTGTAATGTTTCCATTAGAAAACTCTGATCTACCTTATCTTGTTTTCCAATGTTTGTCATATTTCTTACCAAGTGATTGAGTTCTACCTATTTCTCTTCAAGAATTACAATCCTGTGTTATAATGGGAGGGGTTCACTGTTTTTTTTTTGCTTTTTTGTTTGTGTGTTTGTCTTTTGCTCTTTGTGTCTGATATATAGTTGTAATAGTTGTGCGACACCTTTTTGTTCACACAGTAATTGCGGAATTCCTGATCCTTCTTGGGCGGAGATTCGTCACTTTGTAAGCTTCCTGAACTCTCAGTTACGGGACTGTGAACAGAGTTTCTTCTGCGATATGCAGCTAATGAGAAGCGTTCTGGCGGGGCCTAACGTGTTAAATCTAGAGGGATTTCGATCATTTGTGGTGCGCTTCATGATACAAATGTCACGGGTAAGATATTGCAAAAATTTGTAGCATCAGGGATCGTTGTGACAGTTTGCATGCAGATATCGTGTCAACTTTAACGTTCCTTTGCAAGTGATATTAAATGAGGAAAAGGTCGAAACACACGTGGTGCAATCTCACTCTTTGCACTTCGTTTTTCTTTTCCTCTACTGTTGCGGATGTTTTCAGGTTGTTTGAATGTTTTTTAATAGAGGGTAATAAACGTGGTTGCCACAGGTCAGGAAATGGTCAGGGGAAACATTCTTCTAGGTCAGGGAATTCCACTTTAAGTCAAGGAAAATTTACTTCCTCAAGAAAAGTTAGGAAAAGTGAAATTTTAGAGTACAAAATAATTCTTTTCTCTCTACTGTTGTACATTTTACGGACACAAATCATTTCTTATTGATAGAATATTGCCCATTAAATTGAACGACAAACCAATGTTGGGTTTTCAAGAAATTCAATCCTTTTACATGCCACATTAACGAACTATCATTTAATGTACACTGCACGGGACTTGCTGAAAGCATAAATAAATGGGTGGAGAGGATGGCTGTGAGGGAAGGGTTGAGGCGATCATCAGGGCCAATTTGTGAAACACGCCTTTTGCATTAGTTGATCATTTGACCAACTTCCGGTAAACACGAAAACAGTTCGGTTTTGAAAAATTTCGTTAGCACGAGCTGAAAGAGCATATTAAAATTAGGTAACCTGTAAGTTTTCATCGGTGTATCTCAAAAGTGGCGATTGTAACGGCCACCGAAAATTGGAAGGATTTGTACAAGAAAAACGACTCTTGCCACCCAGTCACGCTTAAGTGGTTTTCCATACAACTCCTTGTAAATTCTGAAATTTTGAAACTGTCGTTAAATCTTCCTCTTACGCATTTAACGGCTTAAAGTGCCTGTTATGAATTATAAGGAGATTTGAGCCCCGTAACGCTTAAGGAAATATTTCACGACAGTCGAAATTTACAAGGATTTGTATAGAAAACCATTCTAGCGTGACTGGGTGGCAAAAGTTGTTTTTCTCAACATACAAATCCTTCTAATTTTCGGCGGCCGTTGCAATCGCTACTTTTGAGACATACGGCTGAAAATTGACATGTTACCTAATTTTAACATGCTCTCTCAGCTCCTGCTAACAAAATTTTACAAAAGCGAACTGTCTTCGAGTTTACCGAAAGTTGATCACGTGTTCAACTAATGCAAAAGGTCCTTTGTCAATTCAGTTGGTCAGGTATATTTTACATTTGTTAGGAAAGACCCTAGAAAGTCAGAGAATTTAAGAAGCTTTTGCCTGTGGCAACCACGATTCATGGTCTCACCTTTCGCATTTATAACCAAACACATGGGATTTTACAATGACTTGTCTCACATTTCCTTCAAGGACTTTGCCACTCCTTCCCTGACGGACCATAACACCGTATTTTATACGGAAGACAATGCAGAACTTGAACGGAGGGAAATCGAGCAATTTCAACTTCGACGAAGCTGGGAGACTAGGTGAGCTAACTGAAGATGCTTCTAGAAAAACAAGCATCCCTTGAACATACTCTTCAGGTTTACGTCAAACGGCAGGAGCTAAAGGGCATCATCTGACCAATTTACTGAAATAAAAAGCCTCATGCCAGTTTTATGTACACGAATTATTTTGCGCAGTTGTTTCTACTTATTTCTTAATTATGGTAAAGAATAAAACGGGTCAGTGGGGCTTACCTAAACGAACCGAAAAGAATGGTGGACTTTGCAGTTGATGATCATTGCGTTTAGTTTATCATGCCTAGTTAATGTCGACTTCCCATAGATTGATGAATGAAGAGGCCTTTTTATAAATGTAAATCATTTTTCAGTTTCTACTTATATCTCGTCATATTCTTATTTCTTTTTCACCGCAGCCCACATCCTTATTTGTTTTTCAATGAAGATCGTGTGACAATGACCTTCCTTGGATTTTCCATAAACTCCGCTGGGGACCTCATTGATCCACAAACAATGCGAACTTTAGAGAAGAGTTTAATGTCTAAACAACTACGTCTTGGTCTGCAGGCTCAGCGGGTTGATTTTACTGCAAACCCAGAGAACTGGAAAAAGTAAGTGGTAGTTTTTTTGATAAGCGTAGCATCAATAAGATTCATCATGGTCTTGATCTTAGTTTACGATCCGATGTCGATAAGACTGGGTGTCGTGGCCATTTGTAATCGTGTAGCATCTTTTTCAAATTTTCTGTTTGTTAATACATGCGATTAGCTGGCGTGGTCATCCAAATAGACATCTTCTAATCAAAATGTACAAGGAGAACGCTGAATAGCAGAAACACAGTTTTCATGTCTTCCCAAAAAACCACTGAAGCAAATATTTCCTAACTTGCAGGAGGCAGAATGGTTAGCTATATACAAGGGTAGCCGAGTAGTTAAACTCGGAGCTACCGATAAAATCAAATCGATTCGGCGTTCACGAACTGAACGTCCAGCGCCCAGGCCGCTTGTCCACAGGGCCTTACTCACCTTGTCCTCTTCTTCGTGTGCGTTTTCCTCTTCGTTGTGATGTAAAGTGAACATACCTTTCTTCCATAGGGCGGAAAAGATTAGTCAGCTGTGTTCGGTAATGGGTGTAAAGTGGAATCTTACCAATCCTAACTATGACCCAGACAGCGCCTATGAACTGACTACAGACAATGTTAAAAAGATCTTAGCCATTCACATGAGATTTAGGTAAGTCTTTCTTTCTATTTTTAATTTTTTCTGCCGTAAGGACCATTGTGTTTTGTTGCCCTGTCTGATTAACCGGATTTATACACTTATTGTGTTTCCAAACACAGAGTTTAACATCTAATTTAATGGATACATAAATCAACAGGTGCAACATTCCCGTGATCGTGATGGGTGAGACAGGCTGTGGAAAAACCCGTCTTATTCGGTATATGTGCGGTTTACAGGCGGGTCCCCAGAACAAAGATCAACCAAGAACGCGAAATATGTTACTTGTTAAGGTAAGGTGGCTACTGACCAGTGGCTCATTTGAGCTTTTTCCTTGTGCTTTGAATAGGATGGAATCAGTACTGGAAATTATTGAGCATAAATATGCACTAAAGCAGCAATTAGTTTCGGCGACCAGTGACCTTCCACCGTCATAGCATAATTCTTTGCTCGATTAATTAGTTGTAACTAATAGCTGTTATTTAGTTTCCCTGCAAAGAGAAAATACCAGAGATTGAGACAGGTCGACCATTTTGGGTAATGAAATACATTTCGTTGTGGTAAACGGACTATGACCATGCATTTCAGCTTCACTTTGTATAAAGATACAAGAAGATCCGTTTTCTCCGAATTGGGACTTTTTATTGGGAAAATCCTGAACGATCCGGGATTTTACTGTTGCCCAACATTCCCAGATTTTCATGAAGCGCAAAAACTCAAAATCATGCAAATTCTATTTCCTTTTTACCCAACTTTCTTCGATAGTCGGCGATGAAAACTCGATCTCAGGGATTGAAGAGCAGTCATTTTTGCGCGGACCCAATCCTTTAACTGTTTTTATTAGTTTTAGTCTTGTCTTTTTCATATTGACCAATAGTCGTTGACAATTCTCTTCCATTACAAGGTGCATGGCGGCACTACATACGAAGACATTGAACAGAAAGTTCGGCAGGCGGAAGACATGGCTCGTGAAAATCAAAACAAGAACATCGACACAGTTCTGTTCTTTGATGAGGCCAACACTACGGAGGCACTGAGCATGATTAAGGAGGTGATGGTAGACAGAAGGGTTCGTGGACAACCCATTGGACGGGCTCTTGAGAGACTGCAGTTTATTGCTGCATGCAATCCATACAGAAGGTGATTCACAAAGAATGTTATTCCTAGCTAAGCAAAATTCATTGAAGGATCTTTTGTAACCAAGTTCCTTAACAAGTTATTTGTCTCGAAAGAGCGTTCTACGGGTGTCCCAGGCGTTTGTGCTTTTGATTTAATTCGGACGTGTACGATGTATACAATGTTATCGTCAATGTTCATCAGTCTGTCTGGTCTGGCCTAATCGGCTCTATGCCTGTTTATAGGCAAATAATGTGTATTAAAGCTGGGCCTCAGTTGTCTCTACTTACTTCCACAAACTATAAAGAGAGACATAGATACGCTTAGGATACGCTTTTTAGGATACCAACTGTGTAGAGAGACTATTTTGTTGATTCTTGATGCATGACCTTCTTTATAGGCACACTGACGACATGATTCACAAGCTTGAGTCAGCAGGACTTGGCTACCACGTGAAAACGGATGAGTCAGACGATCGTCTTGGTATGAATTCAAGTTCTTCTCGGTTCGTTTCCGGCTTAGTAATCGTTAGATAATTTAGTGATCTGGTATTCAGTTTGTAAAACATGAACGGTTGATGGGTTCATCTTTGACAAAAGTACATCTACGAAAAACAAGGAATATACCATTCCTCAATATATAAAAAGCCAAATTTAACTTGAAAATGCGTACACAGTGTCAGCTCTGCTTACCTACTAAACGTAAGGAGCGTTGTTATTTTTTCCACAGGACATATTCCGTTACGTCATCTGGTGTATCGCGTGCATGCCCTTCCAGGAAGTATGCGCCCTCTGATTTGGGATTTCGGTCAGCTGAATCACCAAGTAGAAAGCCTTTACACAAATCAGATTGTCAGTCGCTATGTGAGTACTTGAAAGTTGTTATTACTCTGTCTATTACGGACTAACTAGAGTTTTGCGAAAAGATTACCAACTAATAAAATTGCTTTTACAATTCGGCATATATCGCTCTAATTTTGCTTTAGTCTTAAAGTTAATAGTTGTCATCTTACACCGCGAATTGCTAATCGAAAAAGAAAAAAATTCAATACTTCTCTTTAACTAAACCCATCAAAGCCTTTAAGAATATGTGGATCACACTTGGCGTTGGATGGTCAAGAGTATTTTTAAGTTGCTCATCCTGAAAAAGAAGCCAGATGAGACAATATTCAAATGTGAATTTTAGCTCGGTCCGTCCATTATTAAGTAGAAAGCTTGTTCAGACCAACTCAGACTACAGTTTACAACAATCCGTTGATGCTAAGTCTAATCTGTGTCCACTAGCAATTGTGAACAGCCTTTATAATCTAGGAGCGACCGATATGAAAATGACCGGTAATGTAGCAGCGGCTAAAGTTCGTTTAAATAGGTGATCCTTACTGTTGTAGATTTTACAAGAGCAACAGTTGCCTGGTGATTTTTCGACTGTCCAGGCAGTGGCGGCAGTGCTAGCGGCGTCGCAGAAGTACATGAGAGACCAGTCGGTAAGCTGCAAAATTTTATTTCAAAATCCTGTCTCTTAAGTTATTGTTGTACAAAATGGGGGCAAGGCGCAGTGTTTTCAGTGATATCCAACAAACGGGAATGTTGGTTGACTTCTCATGGTAAATGGATAGCGCATGAGACGTATTTTCCAGTGCTACATTATACTTGTAGTCTAGGAGCGTTGCGTGACGACACGAAGAACAGCTATGTTACGAAGTGAACATCATTCAGGCGTAAAAGCTCAAACCAAGAATTCGCAAAAAGGTTATAGCAATATCCGATTTCCAAACCTTCTTCATGGTAGTTGTCGATGCCTGATGTTTTATCTACTCTAATATAGGAGTTTGATAACAGTTTTTTCGTTTAGTCCTTGCATAATATCGATTACTAACACATCTTTACTCACTCACTCGTCTTCCTTACCACGCAATAACATATTAACGAATGTTTTTATCTTTGGAAGGATGAATGCAGCTTTGTGAGTCTGCGTGACGTTGAGAGGGCCATGCAGGTAATGGTCTGGTTTTATAAACACGTGGATACTCTTGGAAGACTGATGAAGATAGTGATAACTAAACAGCGAAAACAAGAAGGCGAAGAAGTGGACGACAACGAGGAAGACAAGGTAATTTTGGTGTCTTGGTTTGATAGTTTAACTCCTCATTTGTTACAGAAACGCAATCTGGTATTCGTGCTTCGTCTATTATATTTTTCTTATTTCTGTTGAAAAAAAATTTTAGCCCCGAGGTTCTTCAAATCATTTTGAATGAACCTTACGCAGGAAGTGACAGAAGATTTTTCATGGAAATTTTTGTTTATGGTTACATTAACCTTTTGGAACAGTTAATTACATGGAGTTGAGCCAGTGTTAAACAAAACCACGTGCTAAGCCACTTTTAGTTTGCCCAACGCTTTTATCTTAACACTATTTATCGTGGAAAGTTTCGTGAAAGAATAAGGCGTGGACTTGAAACGTACAACCCGCCAAGGAAAAAAACTGGATGTCCAAAGAATTGCTAAACCGCGGCCCAAGTTAGACTTCGTTTAAATAACAGACCCTTTGGGTTTCAGCCTAGTGTATTTGACCTGAATCACGCATATGCTGATGTGGTTTGAAAAATCCTCTTCCCCTGCACAAATTAGATGTCAAAATTCTCAGTGATCATTTAAAATTGATGATGTCAGGTGTCAGACATCATGCAAGAGATTTGGTTTGGAGCGGTAGGGCTGTGATACGTTAAAGGTCAAATGAACCAAAAAATTGGCATATTTTCTTTTGTCGCTCTAACTTCACCAAACACTATAAAGAACCATCCTAAGTGAGATTTGGGTAAAGAGTTTTCTTCCCAAGCCTTTATAGAAAGATAAAAGATCAAAATCCGAGCATTTCCGAAAACTTCACGAAAACGTTTCTGAAATGGCCGCGTGATAGACTGGAGACTACGTGACGTCAATGTTGGTCTTTCAGGGCGGAAAAACGTTCTGCGCAAGCTTCTGCGCATCCCTTATCGCCTGCGTTTGTTTGTCTGGTTCTGTGAGAGTTCTGAGAGACTGAATGAAATACACGAGGTGCGAACGTTTGCTCCTTGTAAAGGCTTTTTTTTGTTGTTTTTGTTGTTGTTGTTGTTTTTTCGTCATTTGAAAATTACTTTGGATTCAGAACAACCATTGTTAGGGTAAAAACAGATCATCCGTCAGTCTGAGGAGGAATAAAACGTTTTGAACATTTCCAAAGAGGTTTGTATTTTTCTGATAATTGTGCATTCGATTTGTGAATTGATTTTGTGTCCAGTTCTTCGCCTTCTTTCGCCGGACTGAATTAAAACCCGCTTGTATTCTGTTATTAGTAGTTACGGTTAGTTTTTTTACATGCCCAGATTTATTTACCTTTGCAGAACCAGCTTTATCCTTGTCTTATGTCAAAGAACCGTAATGCTAACGCTTGCGAGTGAACAAACTTGAGCGCTTAAAACTTCCTCGGAACTTTAGAAGGCCAGCAAGCTTACTCGAGAAGAAAAGACTACTTCGATCATTTTTCTGTTGCTCAAGTAATAATAGTCAGAGTTTTTTTCCTTTAGTTTTTTCAGTTTTAATTACATAGTTTTGTTATATTTCTGTACAGTACGCAAATTTTCCTTTCACTCGCTGTGAAGTAGCGGAGAACGACAACTGCCGGCAGTGACTCCTGACTGAAGCGAGCAAAACAAATCCTTATGTGCAGTTTTCTGTATTTTCTAATGATTCAGTTTGCTGAGTTTAATTTGCTTGAATGAAGACCCTCGCATGGACCAGTTATTACTAAAAAAAAAAGTAACTAATAAAGCTAAGTAGTCCGAATCATGGCTTGGCTGCGAAGCTTGCAACTGATATGATCTTTTGCTTTAAAGATCTTTAGGTAGGTTGTTTCCGTACAGAAAATTCACTTCTTCTTTGTCAGCAGGTATAGGAGCCTTAAACCTTATGTTTTTTTAATGAAAATGTTGTTTTGCAACCTTATTGAAGCTTTTTTTAGTTCACTTAAGCTGAATTTTATACATGATGGAATTGTTCTTTGCTTGTCGCATCTCTTTGCCAGCTTAAAGTGGCGTCTATGGTCCTTAAAGTGACCTCAATGGGTAATTAAATCTTATACATAATTGGAAAGACGTTTTTGCAATAATGTAACTTTAACTTTGTTTGAAGGAAATCTTTCTTACGCGTAGGTTTTTAACAGGTGTTATGCATGTTCATCTTGACAACGCAAAGCAAAATTAATCTGCGCGAAACGATCAAGTTTAAAAAACTATGGTTTCTTTGAAAACGATCTTGGGGAAGATTTACTAGATAAAGATTAACTCTTTTTCTGCCCACATATCAACGCCAAAACTTCTACATTGAGGATTTTGTTTATTTTGGTGATCTGCGAAGCTAGAAGTGTCCGATCAAGCGTGGGTTTTAAAATATCAGCTCGCATGCGACAAAGTTCAGTGATTTCAAACACATTGTGGGCAAACTTGAATTTCTTTGGGCAGATTATTGTACAAAGATATTTTGTTTTTGTGTCCACGGTGGAGCTCCAGACCTTATATATCCAGGAACTTCCTTATATGAACACATTTTGTAAATGCATCTTGAAAAATATCGGACTCACGCACACACATTTCCAGGACAACTAAAGGAAATTAGTAAATGTCGTTACAGTCTGTTTTACTATGATGTATTCTTCGAGAAAATTAAATAATAATAAGAAGGTTATAACCACAGCTTGCAACTTTTTGAAGACAAATTGTCTGTTCTTTCCAGGTTTATGGCCGCACAAACCACTTCTGCGCCAAGTCGACTCGAAAAACTCTGTTTTGAATGTCCCGCTTTTTTTCACCTGACCAACATTGACGTCACAAGCTGTTTTTTCCGACAATTTTTCCGACCGCTCTACGAAGATAAGGGCCAAAAAACAGCAATTTTTAATTGCGAATATCTCGGAGATACGTGCTTCAATGGAGCTGAAACTTCATAGTATGTTTATTTGGTTCATATTAAACATATTTTACTAGAATTGAACTAAAATAGAAAAGGTCGAAATTTTGGTTCATTTGACCTTTAAGAATGATCGATGCACTTAATAGACATTTTAAGGTAAGGGTTGAAAAAATTTGAGTGCTTTTCTGCGGTTTTGTAAATTGCATTTACTGAGGACGTCGGTCAGTACGTTAATTGGAAAGCATAAGGTACACTTGGAAGAGCACGGTGCAATTAAGAATAAGTTTCAGATGAGTGATAAGGTCTCTAATCCTCGTGATGGCAATTATAGAAAAGCAAAGTGAGTGTTGGTGGTTGTTTTCTTGCAGGAGCCTATTGACCCAATGACCCGGGCTCTGGTACTCGCCATTGGCGTTTGTTATCACGCCAAGCTCCAGGAGAAGCGTCAAGATTACCGTAAAGTAGTGGCACAGAGTTTCAAAGTTCCATGTGTACTTCCTGGTGGAGAGAAACAAATTCTTCGCGAAATAACAAGGTCTTTATTTTCCTAATCAATACGATCCTTAGGCCTTTGTAAATTCGGTCATTTGAAGTTCGAGAAACAACTGCAAATAAGTCGACGTTTTAAGAAAGAAAGTTCGAATCTCTCGCTTTTGTTGCTAGTAACTGCTTAGATAAATACAGGTGGTACTGATAGTGACAAACCTAAACCTAAATGAATGCTACGGGCTAAACAGGACGTGCGCGTTAAAACATTGTGTTTCGCATTATCGCCGCGCCCACTCAAACGATTGACGGAAGAGGAAACTCAAAATCCCTTCGAAGTTTACAAAACGCAAAACGTGATATAATGGTAAATATATGTAATTATCTTTTTTAGCTGCCAGCGAGCTGTGCTTAACGAGTTGGATCTCGGCCGAAACATCGCACGAAACACTGCTCTAAGCGAGAATGTGTTCATGATGGTAGTGTGCATTGAGCTCAGGATTCCGCTGTTTGTAGTTGGCAAACCAGGCAGCTCCAAATCTTTAGCCAAGACAGTTGTGGCTGATAACATGCAAGGCGATGCCGCCAGATCGGAGCTTTTCAGGAATTTTAAGCAGGTGAAAACACAAGCACATTTTGACATTCGCAATGAAGCCATAACTAATATTCGCACGTCTATTAGGTTTTGTCTTCCCCGAAGAACTTATGGAAGCATATACTACACTATAATCTTTGTGCTGAAACAAAAATCGCCACCAAATAGTCTTAATGTTCAAAAGGAATGCAAATCCAAGGCTGAACGCAGTGATTTTTGCCCCATGATGTGTACTCTGTGTTAACTCATGGTAGATGATATTCGATGCTCCTCCTGACAGCAGGTTTGTTTCGTGGTGTAGTTGGCAAATTTACGAAGGCAAGTTCTTTTATTCGCAGGTCCACATGGCCTCCTTTCAATGCAGTCCTCTCTCAACTCCCGAGGGAATCGTGGCGACCTTCCGCCAATGTAGCAAGTTGCAGGAAGGCAAAAACCTAGAGAGTTTCGTCTCAGTCGTTGTCCTTGATGAAGTTGGTTTGGCAGAGGACTCTCCTCTAATGCCTTTGAAGACATTGCATCCACTGCTGGAGGATGGCGTAACCTCTTCTGATGACGTCATCGAGACAGATGAAAAACCACAGCGTGTGGCGTTTATTGGGATCTCGAACTGGGCCCTGGACCCCGCCAAGATGAACCGCGGTATTATGTTGTCGCGTGGAGTGCCAGACGTTAAAGAGCTGGTAGACAGTGCCTTGTAAGTCTTTTTTTAATTTTTTTTTTTACCCCCAAACTCTATTACATGATCGCACCTACCTGTACCCCTCTCGGGAAGTACCAGTATTGTCATGAGAATAGTTAAAGAAGAGGATGAGAAAGTTTTCCTCTTTGTTCCTTCTTGAACGCCAAGTCCTTCTACCTCACTGCCAGTGTTTTACGCTCACACCTCTTGTTTGATATTTGCAGGGGAATTTGTTCCACAGATGAACAGGTTAAACTTGTTATTCAAACCCTGATATCTCCTCTGGCAGAAGGATATGCAGAACTTTACAGAGAACAGAAAAATTTTCCAACGCTACAAAACTGTGGCAAAGAAGAGTTTTTTGGACTTCGTGACTTTTACAGGTATGCAATCCGTGTCAGCCACTAGCTTATGTAAATCTCGCTACTGTTGCTTGTTATCGGCTCAGTACTTATTACTTTTTTGTTTCATTTGCATTATGCTGTAGTCTTATCAAAATGGTGTATGCAGTTGCTGCCAAATCCGGACAAAGGCCAATGTGGAATCAACTTGAACACGCTATTAGGAGGAACTTTGGTGGGCTGGTTGAAGGCGAGCCGGTGGAAATATTCAAACGACGCTTTCAGATCGCAGATGTAAGTATAAAAAGAAACCCTGACCAGAGGAAAGTTCTTTTGTGAAAGATAGTTAGTCGTGGGATCAAACTGAGCTGAAACCGCAGGAGTTGACCATGAGATGCATCTGTAACATCACAAGAAAAATATTTTAGCATCGAGAAAGAAATCCACATCCATTCCGTCACTCTAGCATATGTTTAACGTACTGGTATGGGTATTTGACATGTTATCACGGTTTAAAAATATTTTTTGTGGGGGCCATGTCTCGTTATTTGGGTTTTCATTGATGTTTTGTTTTAACAACCTTATTGGTCTAAATATCTCTACATAAAAAGTTCTAAAGACCAAAAGGTAAGGTGCAAACGAGACCCTTAGTCCCATACAGGGCACCTCCCAACTAAAACCACCTTTAAAAAGTCGTAAGTAATGCTAAATGAACTATTTTTGTCAACCACCATTACCTGAACAAACAAATGCCTTCTCACGTCGGTGACTGGTCGCCCAGGCCTGGCTTTCTTAGTATGCTACTCGTGGTTATTTCCCTTCTTTGCTTATGTAGCAGGAAGATGAAAACAAAGAGGCATCTACAGCGCTACGGCTAATCGAGGCAAGTCTTCGTAGAGAGGACGTTGCGGACCAGACAAATTTCAGGTAATTGTTCAACGCCCCCTCTGCTTTATGACCATGGTCGAGTCCCTTGTTCTTTAAAAAAACCTTTCTAAACTTATAAATCAGAGGACCAAGCTGTTTTCGATACATCAAAACGCGTTCCTTTTTACAGACCGTTGGGTACGAAAAACAGTGTCACTCGCCGTAATTCTAGGGAGAGAAACCATGTCTTAAGCGAAACATACCAACCTTCAACTGTGAAACGTATAATAATTTACAATGTATTGTACTTTTATCGTCGTTATTAGCGAGAACCGTTACCTGTTGATCCTGACTGAAAATTATGCCGCATTACGAATCATCCAGCAGCATCTATTGAAGACTTCAGAGGACGCAGTGGTGATCTTTGGGAGTAGCTTTCCAAACGACCAGGAGTATACTCAGGTAAAATGGATAACTGGAATGTAGATCCATGAAGCTATGCCCCGGCCCTTTGTTACGTTGTATTGTGTCATAACATCATGAGTTCATGAGACGATTTGACTAGCTTAACAAAATTGATAAATATATTTTCACGTCAGTACTTTCTAGCCCTTGACCTCCATGTGATTTGGTCGTTCGAGCAAGCAGCTAACGCCTGGCACAACCGCCTATATATCTTTTTATGTTGGTCTAGATCGAGTCCACGGTACCAAAGATTGCTTTGGCTTCATTATTCGTTCGACCAATGCACCGCAGGTACTCGACAGTTAGGGAGAATTGCTCGCAGAAACGTTTGCAAATGCACGAGCAGTTTGTTCACTTATAGAATGTATTAACTTCTTAACGGAATTTCCATTACATTCTTTGTTCAGATTTGTCGCAACATCAACCGGATCAAAGTTTGCATGGAGACTGGCCGTACCGTGATTTTGTTGAATTTGGAAAGTCTCTATGAAAGTTTGTATGATGCTCTGAATCAGGTGAGGATTTTAATTTCATTCAGGTTGTTTTTCCCTTGCCCTAGCTACGATTATTTTGAACTCTCCTTGAGGTCAGTTATAGGCCAGGCAGTGCACGACTTTATTTCCCTTTTACAGAAACGGTTACGAGCCCTGCTAAATACAGTCACGTTCTTGGTATATAGTGGTAATTTGCTAGCTCATACAACTTGAAGATTTAGTTTCATCTGCAAGAGAGCGAGACAGTTAAAGCTCTACTGACGCACGTATTTGTGTATTTATGTATTTATTTATATATTTCCATATTTCTTTTTGTTTTATTTTGCTGTGCAGTACTATGTATACTTTGGAGGACAGAAGTATGTTGATCTAGGCCTTGGTACTCACCGTGTCAAATGCCGTGTTCATGATGATTTTAGGTAAGATACTAGAAGTACGTTGTCGCAAAATCCTCGCGAAGCTTCAAAGGAGCAGCAGTAAGAATAAAGGGAAACAAGCCAAAGGGGAAAAAATGATTAAAAAAACTAAATAGGAAACAAGTGTGATAACTTTACAACTATGGCTTCGACGAAATTCGAACCCTCCCCTTCTGTATCTCCTATATGTGAAATTGGATCCTTCACCACTTCACCTTGTAGCCGCTGAATAATTGTTTCACTAAAATTGTTATGCTTAAAGCACTCTTCTCTCCCGTGGTGGAGCAGTATTTATCATGAATTCAAAGATACATTTGAGGAAAAGTAACTTAAACGCGTATTTAAAAGCCATTTTGCATCATTTCGGTCATAATTCACTCTCGGGTTCAAGGGCAGATGGATGTGCGGTGCTGAAACCAGTCATTGATTTGATCAATCAGTCACATCGTTCGGTGGGGAAAAGAACCAATTCATAAATGGTATGCCTCGTACACGGTGTAACATAAATTTAAAGGTACAGATTTTAGAGAAAAGCAAGGTTTTGACGGTAAAAAGCCGAAGTGAAATGCACTTTGAATAAAACATGACAGTGCACAGCATTTGCATTCGCACTTGAAGTAGCGTTACTTGACAACCCTAAAAATACACCCTGACGTCGAAACTGGATGACAACAACTGCGGACACCCAAGAGATCTGTAGGAACATTCGCAATTCAGTTTTTGCCTCGCTGTGCAATCAGCGCTCGCGACAAATTTATAAACCTCGCTTCGCTCGGAACACTAAATACATTCAAATTTGTTTCGGTTGTTCATGTTACGAATTGTATCATCGGTTTTGGTTATCAACCAGGTGACGGTTGTGAACGAAGCAAGACAATGGTATTTTAGGAATGAAACTTGCTGTTTTGCAAGGGAAGGGGAGCTTTCATTTTGCATTGTAACATAGGGGCCTGAGAATTTGCTCTAAACTTCAACTTATTGAGTGGCTGACTTTTCCTTTGTTAGTAACATCACCCAGTAAGGTTTGTATACACCTGGTTTCTGTCTTTGTTTTACTCAATACCCGGTCTGTACGACAAAGCATAAGGTGAAGGAATTAAAGTCGAGGGTCTTTCTCTAAAGCAATTTTTTTAAAATCTTGGTTAAACATAGCTATTGCTTAGCTGCTCTTAGAAGTTGATGGATGCGGGCGTAAGGTTCGTTTTCGACCTTCAGGTACTCTTCTAACACACTTTTTCGCTGCTCCTATTTTTTATTAATTCAATTGCCAACTCGTCCTCTTTCTTTTGAAGGCTTATTGTTATTGCTGAAAAAGACGTCGTTTACAACAATTTTCCTATTCCGCTGATAAACCGTCTGGAGAAACACTTTCTTGTTACGTCAACCAGTCTAACGCCAGACCAGATAGAGTTGGTGGGGAAACTGCGCATCTGGGCCAATGACTTTGCTGAAGTTTCGACTAAGCGTAGTAGGTGAGAAGGTCGTGTACCTTGGTACACCCACATTTTTAATTCTATGGCGCACAACCCATTTTCTTGCAGCAACATTGCCACAAATTGAGAGTATAATGTTAGACGTTATCTTGAAGTAGCCTGCTATCCATTTTGATCCATTTTCAGAATTAAATTCCACCCAACACTCCAAAAGTAATTGCAATACTATTTTCCCTACATAAATTTGAAGGATTCTAAATTTCACCATGAGAAAACCATGTCAAGACTGATTCACTTTCAGGTGTTCATCATTTAAGCGATATTATGTTTCGACTAGTATTATTGCCCTGCTAAAAAGCAATGCCAGGGGGTCGTCAGGTGTTAAGATGACGTCAATAGCTAGGACGCACTCTACAAGATTCCTCTGTGACTCTCTTTCATCCTGCAATGTAGGGATTTCACTATTGGAGATGCTTTTGTTGGGTATCACGAGGACACCATTCCTTCCATAGTCATGCAAGTTTGTAATGACCTTGCCGACGAGGACAGCCCTTCACAAGACGAAGCCGAGGATCCATGGGAAGTCACGGTAAGATTGCACACTGTGTTCGGGAGCTTTTGAGGCAAATCGGATAGCTCTGTTGTTTCACGTTTATCGCAAGTTTTCGGCAGTCGAGGGTAACGCGACGCGTGTAAGTGTCAACTGTATTCTTATACTTTCACTCGTATTGCTGGGCTCCCACTGCTGTTGTAAAGCTTAAGGCTAAATGTAGAACACTTATTATGTCACGGTGACTTGCTGCGTGATTTAATACATGACGCTCCAGATAATTAAGGTGCCTGGAAGAATTTGTTTGGGAACGCAAAATCGTTTAGGGTCGAGCCAGAATTCATTGAAGCGCAGTCCTCTTGAGTGAAATGGTCGGTTCAGTTGATTTTGGTTATTATTTTTTAAAGGTGGCAAGAAGATGTAAGAATATGCTTCTTCAGATGGCTACACCTGATGCAATTGCGCGTCTCCCAGCATCTGGCTTGAAAGGAGAAGCTCGTGAAATGTGGCAAACGTATTTTCGCGTGCAGCAGCATTCGAGTCTAGCGGCCTTCATGCGTCATGTTCTTACACTCGAGGAAAAGCGAGAGAAAGGACTCTTTATTCAAGTAAGGATCATGCAAAAAGTACTAGTAGATTTAAAGGTGCCGTTTGGACTCGTGGTAATTTTGCATTGTCCTGCTTTGGCTTAGGTTACTACTCATTCGCGACTTCTGTCAAACCATGACCTGGATGCTTTATGTAGCACAACGGGTCTTCGTCGTTCAACTGTGGATGTCATGACACTCCAGCAATTTCAGACTGAACAACAGTTCCGATCTTTAGTTAGGTAAGAATCCCGCCTATTTCCAGCGTTCCAGTGTTTTTGCTGCATTTGAATGACAAAAACGTTTTGTTTCAACAGTGTTTGCCTTGCTTCTTTACAGAACGTTCTTTGAACACCTTGGAGGAGATTGCTCAGGTATTCTGGTAGTGCAGTGTGATTCAGGAGATGACAATTTTAATCTGATAGCGGGTGCACGGCATATTCTAATGGAAGAAAGCAAGAACGCACCCGAGCTACTTAACCTGTCCACGATCGCAGCAGTTCATATTGTCTTGGTGATTCAACTGCCCAGAATTTCCGGTGGATGCCGCAATTTTGTCGGTTTCCAAGGTGGAAACTGGATATCTACACACATTGATGAGCTTCGTCCACCCGAAAGGTACACTCCATCAATCGAGGATCTCATAGACAGACCAATCAGCAAATTGTTTGAAAGTGAAAATGCAGGACAGCCAAACCAAAATGATGGTACTCGACTGTTAGCTGTGAAGTTCTTGCGAAATTGCGTCCAAGCAGCAGCTTGTAGAATCGACGACGAAGGTGGATCGACTGAGCGGTCAACTGGAAGGATCGAGTTGCTTTTACATTTGCTTCCTGAGGAGTTTGAAGGTCGTGAAGGTCAGTTAAACAGTTAAAGGGACAGATCTGTTTGTTGCTGCAGATTTTGTGATGTCCGTTAGTCCTCACGTATTTTACTTGCAAAAAACCTGGGATCACTTCTTGTTTTTTAATATGTAGCCGGATTCCCCACCAAATGTGACATTACTCCAAAAACCGGGAGTCTCTGGCTAGCGTTTCTTTTTGTCAAAATTTGTACCATTTGCCCAAATT
Organism: Porites lutea; assembly: GCF_958299795.1. Lineage (NCBI taxonomy): Eukaryota > Metazoa > Cnidaria > Anthozoa > Scleractinia > Poritidae > Porites > Porites lutea. The sequence continues at coordinate 32,529,758 of NC_133205.1, forward strand.
ATAAGCGGGATAGTTTTTTGCTACAGTAGGGCAGTAGCTAAGTTGATCTAAAAAATTTCCTAAAAGAGTGTGGCTGACGCAAGAAATTCTTGCCCTTTTTCGTGCCTTACGTAAGCAAGTGATCATTAAAGAGTGTAGAATTACTAAGACGATAAATCAAAGCAATTCGAGTGTTTTTAGAAGATGGAGAAAAAAAATCATAGTTTCATTTACGAATACTTATTAATATGGCCAATATATTTTAGACGCACGAGTGCTGAGTATGTCATCAGATCGCTTTTGTTATGTATCGTCATTATTTACCTTTTTTACAGAAAAGTATACATTTGCCAGCGTCCTCGTGCAAAGAACGTTCAATCTTCTTGAGGAAAGAGAAAGCACTGCTTACAATGCTCACGGGTGGCTTCACTCCGAAGCTCTGTCAGGAACAGGTGTACAAGAGTGGGGTACCTTCAGAAAGGCTCTTTGGAAAAGAATTTACTCGGCGGTTGTTCCCATCCTTGCTGAGATCATTGCATTTGCAGACAGAGACAGAAATTTGGATTTAATGAAGGGCGGTAATATTTGGGTTTCTACGCTGTGGCTGAAGATCATGGTAGACCCTAAGATTTCCGAGCTTAGTTATAGCAAGATGATCTCGCCTGTTACAAATTCAGTTCGAGAACGTGTGCCAGTCATCGGATCTGGTGCCGGAGGCCACAGTTTTCAGTGCCTATTTCCTTTTTCATTTATTGTGAAGCAGCGCGTCGACAAAATGTTAAAGGACGCTTTTAGCGTTACAGGTAATTCCCAGCTTTGAGCGATAAAGAAATAATTCAAGTGCCCCTTTGATAGCTTTTCCTCGGTTACAAAAATTGCTTCATTACAGTTAAAATTGTCTTTAATCTTATTTATAGCTCTGTAATGACAGAGTTATTTGTTTCTCACTGCCGGGATTTACGTTATCACTATACTCGGGAGCTTCTGGAATTGAACCTTACTATTGATTTCACTAACAAATATACTCTCAGCCCAAGATTTTCGTAGGTTTTTTCGCCTAACATAAGCGCAATTCCACTCTCGTGTTTCAGCCCAGTCTAGTACTACTTTGATGGAAGCTTTACGAGATCTGATCGACGACTCAGAATTGGGACCTCTTCTCCGTGAACTACCCCGTGAACACTTCCCAGCAGTACAATACCTGAAAGATTTTGTTCACATGGTATACAAGTCCTCAAGCGAAAGTGAACACCAGGTTTCCTCCTTATTCTTATTTCTGTTATTAAACATATCATTACTTTAAGAAACAAACCCCAGCGCGGAATGCATGAAAAATAGCAGGTTTTCATCAAGAATCGAAGATGACTACACATTGTTGGGTTGTTTATGTTTGGTAGTTATGAATCCATAAAGCATTTACCAACTGTGGTAATCAACCGACTTGTCTCAAGAAAGTCATTAATCTGTTTTTTTAAATTTTCTATTTAAAGGTATTTGCTCGGAACGAGGTCTTAGTAGGTACGTTTGATACAGAGCCATGGTCATTGATACCGGTTCTTTATTATTTCAGCTTGTCTGTGAAGCTATTCTCTCTTCAGCAAGAGAACTTGGTTTCGAGGAAGATGAAATGATTGACATAGCACTTGTTCATGTCGCTCACGACAGAATCCAGTTCAGACTGAGATGCTTTTCAAAGCTTGTTCAAGCCAAACCCGAGGTTGTGGAAAAGCTTAAAGAAGTACCGGTATTCCGGGAGAAACAAGCTGAAGTTGTAAGTTGATTAGTACGACTTTCTACAAGACCTTTGCTTTCCGTTGCCGAATAGGGTGACGAGGACGTTAAAAACAGCTGATTGTGTAAGCAAAACAACAGCTCTGAACGTGCATCACGTTGTTGGATTTGTTTCTTTGACTTCCGGGGCACGACTACGATGTGAAACGTCCTAATGGAACGTTGTATAAGATCAGCAGGGACACTGGTATTCCTTAGTGTAGCCATGATTGATCACGATTATTGGAATGACATGTTCAAAAGTCATCTCGGCCGCGGCCGAAGGAGATAATAGAGAGGTTAAGCATCACGTTTACGTCAAAAGGCAAACGCGAATTTGTACCGCGTGACCAATTTTCCCCTTTACTTGTCTTTTGCTGTTCATTATTTCTACACATAAGTTAGTAGTTTCAAGGGATTCTTTTTTATCCATAAGAATCGTTTTGAGGTGTTTTTATCCGCTCATTTTTTATTTGAGAAATTCTCAACTTGAACTTCTGACGTTTGCCGTTTGCGATATACGTGAGGCTTAAAAGAGACCTTTAGCATCAGGTTTTTCATGACCACGGTCTTGCGGTCGCGTTTGCAGTTCACGTTTGAACGGCAGGAAGGGCGTCCAGCGATAAGTGACTTACGGCAAGGACGCTAAAATTGTACAGCATCACGTTTAAAGGCACGAAGTAGCTTTCTTTATTCGTCTGCGCTGTGCTTGTTGGATTTTTGAACTCGAATAAATGAATTTTCTCTGTTTTTTGGGTGATAAAAGTGGGCACTTTGACTCGACGAAAAAGAACATGGCGGCACTAAACAAAGAACGTCTTGGTAAAATTTGAAATCCCGTCAACGTGAAACTGCAAACGCGGTTTGCGGTTTCCCATGAAAAACCAAATGCTAAAGGTCTCTTAACTCTCTAATGATGGGATGTTACTAAGAAAGGAACGGGAAACGGGGAACGAGCACGGGGAACGGGATAATAAAAACAAAACAAAACAAAACAAAAACAAAAAACAACGTTTTTTTGTTCCTTTTGTTGATTTTCCCGTTCCCCGTTCTACGTTTCAGTAACATCCCGTCTTACTGAGTACGTGAATACACGTCGACAAAATTTCGTTGGTGCCTTTTGAACTTCTCAAGAATTCCACCCGAGGAGAATCCGCTTACATTTGAAAAACTGATCGAGTATTAGAGGTTGAAAAAACGCAAATTTATTTGTCGCTACTATAATCGTCTCGGTTGCAACAGCTCCGGGATGTTAGAGAACTGATCTAAATCGAGCACCCCTTAAGCGAGTTTTTCCAATTTACAACTGTACGATCAAGAAAAGTGCGCGCCGTTTAAACGCTAAATTAAGGGTTTTGATAGTTATTGTTTATTCAGTAAAAAAAAAAGTTCGGTGAGTTCCGCAAAACATTTAACTGAAACGCGTTAGATTTGTTAGCTTGCAACACTGCGTTTTTTTGTATTAGCTGCTCGACGTCGTCACCTTGCAAGTTTGCCTGGAGGGACTGACCTCATCCGAGGACGTGCTATCGGGCCAGGAATCTCGAGGTAACTGGTGTGACCGAGTGCTGTCAATCAGACAAGCAGTTGAAGACATGATGAGAAGAGACAAATTTGGAGCCTCTACAGAAGAATATTCAAGCTACGGAAAGAGATCCACTGTGCTACTTAATCTCTGCAGGTAAACTGGCTGTGTATGTCTGAATATTCATTAAACAGAAACGGAAAGAAGGGGGAAAAAGAGAAAACACGTACATTTTGTTGGAAAGCTTTGCTAGGTTGTCAGACTCGTCGAGTAGATGTTGCAGATGTTGTAGTTAAAAGTGAAATTTACGTTAAAAATTGTTCCACCTAGCTCGATTCTCCATCTTTTTTTTGGTCTCCTAAACCTAACCACAGGTTAGGAAAAAAAAAAAGAAGCGCTAACCCTGATCCTCACCTACACAGAATGGCCACTATTCTTTTTCTGACTTGTGATTAGAGTTAGGAGACAAAGGTAAGTTAAAATCAAACAAGAAGGCTTTAAAAAAAGTATCGCTTGCTTGGAGATAGATAAGAAGTGAGGAGGCGATTTATTCTACACGAAACAGGGATTGCGTGCTAAAAGTTTTTCACTTCCTTGACGATGATTGAGTCGTGTATAAATAAACGAAAGTCGAGAGAAATTACATCATTTCAAAAGAGCCAAAATAGTCCTCTGGGAGGAAATGAGCTTACTGGCAATGAATAGTTTGTACGAAGAAAAGGGCAATGACAGGTACCTATGGTGCTAGGCATAAACGTTTAACGTCTTGTGCTACGAGGACATTTATTTTCCAAAGAGAAAATTGAAATCATTTAATATTTTATATCACCCAGTGTACCTTGTTTTTTTTTAACACGTTTGTTTTCTATTGCCAATATGTTTGCCGTGCGTTATCTGTGGAAAACGTATGTAACGAAACATCGCGACAGGTGACAACGGACCGAATGTCCCTAAAAAACCACGTGCTTCCAAAACAAAATCGTTTTTCAAGGCAGTCACGTTGTTTAGTGACCGCTAAATTGCACGTGCTCTTTAGCTCGTAAGGTTGGTTCGGCGGCCACAAGCAGAGTTACAGAAATTCTCGAATTGAGTTTGGCCAGTTTAATTTCTTTACTATTTCTGTTCATTCGTAATTGCTTCATGTGTTGATTGAGTTCTACTAGTAATGAATAGTTTTTAATCGTAGTATTAAACGTTGAAAGTCTCAAAGTGGGAAAATGCAAACACGAATCTGTTGTTTTACTATGTAAACATTCAACTAAATTGTCACAAATTCGTATAAATTCAAAACATTTCATCTTGATCATGGTGATATGGCAATTTCGCTACGACAATTACGTGCTTAATCTTGGACAGAAATTACGATAGTCCAAGAACCGGCCAATCCTCGCGAACGCAAAATAAAATAACGGATCATATTAAAATATCCCTAAGAATGATCAGTATCAAATTCCTCCATGTCATAACTACGCGTCACAAAGCAAAGAATGGGAGATAGGAGGTATTGAACACAGTCCCTTAGCCTCCGAAGGTTTCGCTTTACCGCACGTACGGGAACAATCATCGCCGAAAATAAACCGCATGCTCCTCAGGAGACTCTTTTGCATACAGTGAAAGTCGTGACGTTTCTTATCTCCAGTTTCCACGGTCTCCGCTAGGAAGGCCTGGGACCACAACCACCTCTCTGTGTACTAAATACGAATAAAAGAAAACGGCTTGCAGATTACGAGTCTTGCTACTTATGCAAGCGAGACCAATTAGGACGAATTGGTTATAACGTGGAAGTTATTTCAAACCTTACACAGAAATACATACAGTCTTAAGTTTCGTTCATCTTGTCTCGATAAACCTCCTTAATTAGGTAGTAATGTCGTCAACCAAAATAGTAGCAAGAGAGTGATAACGCAACCTTCAAGAGTTGAAAATAACAAACAGAAAACAAATGTTGCTAAGAAAAGGCGATGGAAGACTCTTTGGGTTGAAGGTAATTGCGGTAAGTACCCTCCGTGGGGAAGCAAATCGCATAAAACGGTTGCAATTTGCCACGACATATCTGTAAGTTACGCGTAAGTGATGCTCTTTTTATCAGTATTGTTGTACGCTTTTTTGCATGATCTTATTAGATCCATGTGGCAGAGAGCAGGAGCTGTAAGGTTGTTTGTGGAGCACGTCACTCTATTAAACGAATCTGACGACGATGAAGTTAATTCTGAGAGTGTGGTTACCCTCTGGAAGGTAATTGCAAATGCAAGTTCAGAGCTATTAATAAAAATAAAAGAAAATTGAAACGACCAGAATTTATATCTTGAAACCTTGTCTTACTAGCAACGAAAACATAATTGCACCCAAACCGAACTTAAACTGTACTCTTTAAATCCACGTTATTTAGACCGGCAAGTCGAATTCAGTGTATCATTGTGTTTTCATCTGTCTATACTGACAAAGGCAAAAATGTTTGGTTTTCAAAGTTTCTTTTGATCGTCGTTTTTTGCTGGCTTCCTGGGAACGACGAAGCCTATGAATCATATGTTACTATACACCTTTTTTCTACGCCAGTCTCTTAAGAAACAGTTCTCACACATGTATTTGATTTTTTCTTTTGCGAGTATCCTCATAATTGTAGCACTCAATTTTGGTTGTCGTTGGTCACTTGAGGCTCATTCTTTGACTAACCCAGGGTATTAGTTTAGTTTAGTATTAGTATCTGTTTTCTTTGAAGGCGCTGGGGGAGGAGGCAAACTTTTCTTCACTGAGGTCTCTACAGACTATAGAGAAATTCCTGATAAACTGCACGGAAGATACTAGGAACAGGTAACACAGCTCAAGTACAGTGTATTTTTATATTTTTTGAAATGAGAGACCTACCACATTGTGTAAGCACTGTTCAGTAACTATGTACGCTGACGACGCAGTTTATATCTCGGTCTTCAAGTTGTACCCACTTCGATTTTACATTATTCAAGATCTTCAGTGCTTTTTTGAATGGTTAGAGGGTCAAAGTCTTGTTCTAAATGTTTTCAAAACTAAGAGGTCCAAATTTTCTCCGAGTAGTAGTGATGGTGGTGTTGGAAATCGAGAGAAAATTAGTGGTGGTGATAGTGTTGGAGGGAAACAATACATATGTAGTGGTGGTGGTGGTTGTTGTGGACGGAAACAATAAATTTGTTGCGCTAGTGGTAATGGTGGTAGGGGGAATCAATAGAAATGTAGTGGTGGTGGAGGACGGAAACAATAGAAATGTGGTAGCTTTGGCGGTGGCAGTTGTGGTGGAGGAGGGAAGCAATAGAAATGTGTTGATAGCTTTGGCGGTGGTGGAAGAAACAATAGACGTTAATTTTATGGTGGTGGTGGTCGTGGGAACGATGATGTGGTGATAGTACTGGAGGGAAACAATCGGAGATGTGGTGGCGATGTTGGTGAAGGAGGGAAACGACAGAAATGTGATGGGGGTGGTGACGGTGGTGTACTAGTTTAGGGAAGACAATTGACGTCGAAGATGAGGGAAATAGTTGACTTGTGAAGGACTAGGAAGTGGATAGGGGTAAGTAAAAACAAAGTACAAAAACTAAGCTGTCCATCGTCCTTAACAATTACCCAAATTGTGAGTCCAAAATCAGTGAAACGGAACAGGGAACACCTTTGGTAGGAATTAAATACGTTACTTGTCAGTGACATTAGGCGACACTTGATTTGACGCTTATTTCTTCGTTAAAATGAATAAACCATTGAACGCTTATCTAAAGTTTTAGTCAGCCAATCTAAAATCAATGAAATCATCTTTCTAAGAATAACTCAAAATCGGTCCAAGCGCCTAAACCATCTAAAATAGTACTTGACTTTACCGTAATGAGATTCCACCCAGAATAGTAGCCTATCCCGTGCGCCCTATACTACTTTCAAATTCGAAATCTTTAATTTTAAGTATAATTTCAAGGCGAAAGTCTCCTGAATACCAGCCTTTGAGCTGTATAGGCCACCTTCTTTCTATTAAGTCGTATTTTACTGTGTGTTGGCTTAGCTCTCCACATTAAAATCCTGAAATGGACGTCAAATACATGTACCAAAATTTAAAACCAATATACAGCGCCATATTTCAAAATCTTCTTTTTGTGGCGTTCTGGCTTTGACGTGGTGGAAGTGCCACACGGTCCACATTTTTATCTTTTAGTTGATGAAAAGGAATGCTTTTCCCACTTATTTTATCTGCTACTTTTTTTAAGAGCCAACAACAGCAGTGATTCTGAGTTACGTCGTCGTTGCAACGCCTTTTTCATGGAGCTGGTCTCGTTGTTTTGCTTTGGCGAATCATGTGACAGTTTGGAAGCTGAGGCTTTGTCCCTCCTTATGCGTTACGTTACTGGACAGCATTCTGCCCAGACGAAGGACTTCTCACCGTTTCCAGACTACGGTATCGATACGACACCTGTCGTGCGTTCCTTTCTTCTCCAGCAGCTCTTACGATCAAGGTAATTGACGAACCTATTGTTATTGTAAATGCTTTGATTTTGCTTTTGAAGGGAGTTAGTTTATGACAAAGTGTGAAACTTGCTTGGGCTTACAGCGCATGGAAGTTGTTCCTCTGAGTCATAATGTCTATTGTGGTCAAGCCTACTGAGACGTTCCTGTAAGCGTCCAAATTAGGGACAATTTTAAGGGTCATGGTGTTACACTAAGTTTTTAATTTCGAAAAAACTTTCTGGAGATAACTGCCAGTACGAATGAGAAAGAAGCTATTCCATGAGCTGCCAGCACATGGGCATAATTTTGATTAGTTATTACAATAACGTTTTCTTCTTTCGATTTCAATAAAATGATTAGATCTCGTGCATCTTTTGTGTTCTCGTTGAGTAACGAGTAAGGCTTAATGAGTAGGTGGAATATGTTGTTGACAATACCTGTCTTTTCGACAACCTGTGTGGTAATCACCTGCAGAGTCAAAAACACCCAAAAAGACGCATAGAACAAGACACTTGGGATATCCACTATGAAATGGAGGAATTCCAATTTTTAAGTGAGGGAATCCGTCGGAATCTTAGGGGGATCTCAAAATAAGACCTTGATACAACGTGGTATACTACTCATGATGCTGCTGATGATCTTTCCCTCAAAAAACGTGATATAAATAGAATCTGTTCAAACTGCATACATTTGATTATTATTATTTTTCCTCAGCACAAAGTTAGTAAAAGAGCATTTGGAAGCGTTTTTGAAAGAGGCTCAAAGCTTGAAGCCAGACTCCCAGCATGTTAAAGAAGTTTGCTTTCTTTGTGTACAGTGCATGGAGGTAAGTGCTCGTTTTCACCACTTTTAGAGGGAGCAGTTTTTTAAAATCTTCATTCTTAATAGTGGGCAAAATCCAAAGAGAAACATTTATACAAATCTCAGATTTCTTTTTTTGTAAAGTGCTCAAAAGCAAGTAACGTAGGCCTGTTTCAAACGTCGTGCTACTGCCGTGCTAAGCTGGCACTACTGTAGCTCGACTGCTGCACGACACTAGCACGACTTTGTTTCAGACGTCTAATTTAATTCAGTCGAATAAGGTGGCTGTTGCCGAAAACAAAACACAAAAATAAAGAAACGGTTTAGCAAACTTTCACATGTATTCTAATGTATTTATAATTTATGAATTGAGTTCGGCACGGCGGTAGCGCGACGTTTGAAACCAAGTCGAACTACTGCCGTGTAGCACGGTAAAGCTTGCCGTGCTACACGGCAGTAGCACGACTTGGTTTCAAACGTGGCACTACTACCGTACTAAAGTCGAATTTAATTCGATCAATTTAGTTCTGCTCGCCAAAAGCATGACGTTTGAAACGGGCCTTACTAAGCAACAGATGTTCCAAAGAGGTTTCTTTTAATGTATAACAGCACAGGATTTTAATACATTTAAACGTCAGGGGAAAACATTTCCTCAACATAATTTTGTGTTGAAGTAAAAAGGTTAAACTTTATTTGCGGTTTTTCTATTGAATGGCGATTATGCTATTAATAGTCACTTCACGCTGTCTCCCTCACATCACTATGGTTAACTCTCGCCTTGAGGACACCTCACTTTTACGGACACCCCACTCCGCTTATACAGACACCCCACCCCGCTATTAGAGAATCTCGCTTTTACGGACTTACGGACACTTCTCTCGGTTCCGACAGCACAATTTTATTGTTCTAACTATCGTTACAACGGTCATCAATCAGCATCTTTCAACATTTAGGCAGCATTATCGCAAATTATAATTTATTTCTTCCTCTTTTTCGTCTCTGTCAATTAGGTTGAAAAGTGAACATTCCGATTCCCGTTTAACATGATCCTTCTAAGAAACTACCGAACTTACTTGGATTACTTTATGGTTTTTGTGTTACTTCAAATTTTTCAGTGACTTCTGTGGTGAACAAGGAAGGGATATGCAACTTCTTTTCTGTTACGATTTGTTTTGTTTGTAAATAAAGTTCTGACGCTCTTTATATGGGATAACTGCACTGGTCCTGGAGAGAATGTCGTTTATATACACTTTCAGTGATCTTGGTGATTTAAACAATCTGACTGGTTCACTATCTCGGACTTTTCAATAATATTCACCTCTTACCGAGTGGATAATGTGTGAGCTCGTTGTTTTTCCCATTTTTTTTACAGAATGACAAAGTTGAGAAAATCCTAGGGTTGACACATGTTTTTTAAGGCAAGAAAAGACTGCGAAATATATAAAACGGCGGTTTTCCATTTACTATGGCTGAGTTTTGTGCCCGATGGATTGTTTACAATTTCCGTTTATTCGCGTAGAAGAGGCCGTTTCGCGAACTCAGAGTTTCCTAACAAGAAAAATCTGGGCCAAAAATCGAAGTTTATTCATGACCAACAAATTTGAAGCAAATGGTTGCAGAAATCCTACGTTTCAAGTAAATAGGAAAAAGAATGTTACAGGACGACGACGTCTTACCTCGAGCAACCGAGCCGCCATTTTTGTGAGCGCTTCATGCGGAGAACGACACAACAAACCTTTTTGGCTATAAACTTGGCGAGTCAACAGAAAACAACAAAGCTCTACTTTTCCTCTCACGCAAGGAAACAATTCAAACTTTTAACAGTTCCATTTAAGCCATTACGCTGTTGTTTGCGAAGTGATTAACTTGTGAATTGCCATGTGTGAAAATTTTGCAACGATCTTTTTTTCAAACCTTGCGTGATTTCATCCGTCAATCAAATCGTACTTTTTAATGGTTTCCTCTCTGATTTTGTTGAGATCACTTTATGTGTATATACTAAAACAATTATTCTTTTCGATCTCGGTGAGTAGTGGCTATAGGAACATGTACCTCGCCGCTTCGCGGCTCGGAAAATTGGTAGCCACTACCTCGATTTCGAAGAATAATTATTAAATATGCGTAAAGGAATTTATTTGCCTGCAAATAAAAATGTTTATGTCACCTAGTCACGCAATGATTTATGTTAGTTTGCTAAGAGGGGCACTTATTCCTAGTCACCCATTCGCCTTTAACATAGGTAATCGACAGGGAAGAGCTTTGAGCAGGGTCCAATTTGACACAATGTAGTCAAGTATTGATCACACGATTATCACGAGATCAATCGGAAACTTACTAGCCGGGAAATCACTAGCTGGTAAATTACTTGCCGAAATATTACTTGCTGTAAAACTACTAGTCACGAGCTCGTTCGGAAAAGTACTTAGCCTCGACTTCATTTAAGGTTAGGGTATAAGACAAGCTTTGTTACCCGAAGTCTTCCTCTTGGTCCCCTGACGTAACAAGCTTTGCGAATTTGACCGTCCTCCTCCCTTCCTCCGCCGCTTTCTTAATAGTAGTTTATTTACTCTGGGTGCCTTTTTTCTCCGCCTTCACCTTTGCCAGAGCGTAAAAAATCAAATAATCATAGCTAATTAAATTTGTTTGAAGATGTTATATTTAATCAATGAATCGGCCATCTTGCGTGGCCAAAATTATACCCAAACACATCGTTGTTCCTTATTTCTTTAAGCGCTCATGCAAACATAGCTCGACTGATGACCCCAGAATTTAGCCAAAGGTTCTCTTTATTATAAGGGTATAAAAGACAAGCGGGCAAGGAGGCATACATGTAATTCCTCTAGTATCAAGGAAGTTTTTCTCACACCCCGTTATTACGGACTGTCGCTATTACGGACAGTAATCCGCGGTCGCGAGGGTGTCCGCAATGAAGTGAGTCGATCAGGTATTTTTTTTACATGAAACTAAACCAATTCATACCATATATAGTCAATTTCGGTGGACGTTTTGTTATCTTCACTGACTTGAAGTTTACTAACCTCTGCGCTCTCTTATCTTTAGGACAGCATGATAAGTCGATACCAAGCAAAAGTCTCCGATTCAAAGTTGACTGTAAAGTTAAAACATGCGAAGAAGATCTGCGAAGAAGCTTTCAAAGCTTTAAGTGTCAATAGTGATAAGTCTTTTGAGATGAGCGCCGACACTTTAGAGGCCGTCGCTAAGGGGCGTTACGTTTTAAACCTCGTAGCAGATTACATGTTCAAATACTTCATTGAAGGAGACTCTAGCTACAGAGACTTGGACGTTCGGAGAGAGCTAATGTCCTTGCTAGAATCTGCAAGACGTTTCTGTGTTGAAGGCTCCAGTTCCACGCCGCAGCTATACCTTCTCAAACAGCTCGTCCGTCTTTATGGTTTTGATTGCGTCAGAACTCTGGGCGGTTATCAAGAACTGGAGTGGGTACTCCCATTAGAGGCCAGACAGCAGGTACGTGACTCCTTGACACCGCCTAGTTAAGAATTAGATTGATTTGAAGTCCACACCTACTATCAGAAGTGGGAAAACCCGTGGTTAAAAAACAGCAAGTTTACAGAAGTTCTTTACGACTTGTTCACCGTTGGCCCCACGGAAGGTACCTAAGAATGACCAGGTTTCAGTCAGGTTCAGGTTGACTCATTGTTCCTGAAAAGCCCCTTTGGGGAGGAAACAATAAAGTATGTATGAATGTACGTACAAATGAAAAGGATAGAAGTTAATGGAGTTGCATCCCGGAGTTTCATTCACCAAGCGATCATCAGAATAAAAATTCTGAAATAGGTGTCGGTTTTAAAGTGGAAATTTGAAATTCATGGACGGTTGGAGCAGCGCCTTCTGTGATTGGGTTGCGAAGAACTTGCTCTCGTCATGACACTTGGTTACCAGCTCGGATCGTTTATTTAGGATAGTATCGCGGGTAGTCAAGATACAGAGTTTCTCAGAAAGGCGCAAATTGCAGCGTGACGGGTTTCGGGTTTGTCCGCGATACTATCCTAAATAAACGACCCAAGCTGGTAACCAAGTGTCGTCACGAGAACAAGTTCTTCGCAAGCAACCACAGAACGCGCTGCTCTATGGGGCGCCAAATGTATTTTTATTATTTAGAGTGGTTATTTTTATGTAACCAAAACAAGGGTGGTTATTTACAAATAACCACATTACAGTTTTATTATTTCAAATAACCAAAAAATAAAATTGGTTATTTACAAATAACCAAAACTGAAATTTGGTTATTTAGCAAATAACCAAAAATTAAAAAGTGGTTATTTATTAAATAACCAAAATGCAAAATTGGTTATTTATTAAATAACCAAAACTAAAAATTATTTAGTAAATGAACAAAAATGGACGATTAAAAATCCAAAACTGTGCAAAAGTGGTTATTTAATACAGAAATGGTTATTTACCTTATTTGGTTTTAGCAAGTGGCCACGTAGCCCATTTTTCCGCTCAGTTCCCATAACGACTTGCAGACTTCTATTTCCAACATGGTTCTTCCAAAAACATAGCGCGGTTAAATGGAGAAATAGCTCCGAGCTGCTTTGAAGTTAGCTACTGACCGATCCAAATGTGATACATGCCACTACAGACTGTTCACAGTCCCTATTTTTTCGTAAGATCGTCGAGATCGAGCACTTTGCGTTACGGCAGCCATCTTGGATGAGTGTCAAAACTACTTAGGGGCGCGGGGCGGTTTGGGAGGAAGCGAGAAAAATAGTCCCTGAGTAGTTTTGACGCTCATCCAAGATGGCTCACCCGTAACGCAAAGCCTATTGCGACAGGATTCTCTAATCATCCTGATATTGTGGAATTCTGTAGGTACTTGTGATCATTGGTCAAGTCAATCTTTGCCCAAAGAGATCTCAGGAGCAGGAAAGTAGCATTTTCCTGCGTATTAATTTACTGAAAATGTCCCGAGGAAAACACTGAAACAGGATTTTAAAAATTTTCTTGGGGAGCATTTCTTGGGTCGCCTTCGGCGCTACAACTTTCCTCCCCACTTGCGTGAGAAAGGGTTATTATAAGATACATCATTATGGGAGCTCTAAAGTGGAACGGATTATGATGAAATTATGATTACTCGAAAGAACAGACGGGAGCCAACCTTAATTCTCCAGTCAGCAAATGATGTGACCAATAAAATTGTAAAAGAAATCGAAAAGAGACACACTTTATTTGGTATTTCATTCAGTTTTTAGCAAGTACAGAATTGACTCCAGGGATCAAATATTTTCACAGGATCAGGGATCAGGATTTGCAACAATGTTAGATCAGGTATCAAAATTTTATGGCCAAAATGTGAGATCAGTCGGGAAAATATGTACCTCGTTAAGACCCTCTTGTATAACATAACAATGTAAAATACGATACGTTTCACGGAAATGCAAAATTATTTTTGAATATGTGTAATGTCTGAAGATTAAAGGACAAGTGAACAAATAAGTCAGAAATGAATAATGTGACGGTACGACAATTCGTTGGATAAGCTCTGGACTATCATGAAAACCAACTGAAGTAGATGACGGTAAATGAAGACTAATGGTGGTGGATGTAGGCGTATGAAGGTAAAAGAAGGCTAATGAATGTAGATGACCGTGGATAAAGGCTAATGGGGGTAGATGAAGGTGAATGAAGGCTAATGGAGGAAGATGACGGTAGATGAACGTGAAAGAAGGCAAAGGTAAATGAAGGCCTATGTAGGTAGATGAAAATTAATGACGAAGGATGAGTGTGAATGAAGGTAAATGAATTAGAATGAAGGTGAATTAAAATAAATGAAGGTGAATAAAGATTAATGAAAGCGAATGAAGGTGTACGGAGGAAAATGAAAGTAAATGAAGGAAAATGAGGGTGGAAGAAGGTAAATGAAAGAGTAAAGAGGAAAGTGAAGGAAGTGGAAGAAGCCATGTTGGAAGTAGAAGTCTGCAAGTCGTTATGGGAAATGAGCGGGAAAATGGGCCACGTGGCCACTTGTTAAGACCAAATTAGGTACATAATCATTTCTGTATTAAATAATCATTTTTGCACATTTTTGGATTTTTAGTCGTCCATGTTTGTTAATTTACTAAATAAACAATTGTCCAGTTTGTTTATAAATAACCAATTTCGCATTTTGGTTAATTAATAAATAACCAAGCTCGCATTTTTGTTATTTATTAAATAACCAATCTCGCATTTTGGTTATTTAGTAAATAGCCACTTTTTAATAAATAACCACTTTAAATTTTGGCTATTTGCCAAGTAACCAAATTTCAGTTTTGGTGATTTGTAAATAACCAATTTTATATTTTGGTCATTTAGAAATAATAAAACTGTTATGTGGTTATTTGTAAATAACCACCCTTGTTTTGTTTATATAAAAATAACCACTCTAAATAATAAAAATACGTTTGGCGCCCCATAGTGCTCCAACTGTCCGTGAATTCAAATTCCCACCTTAAAACAGAAATCTGTTTTCAGAATTTTTAGTCTGATGATCGCTTAGTGCGTGAAACTCCGAGTTACAACTCCATTAACTTTTATCCTTTTCATTTGTATTTCGCTCTGCATACTTTTATGCATTGAGCTCTCCTAGGATAAGTGAAGCTATAAGTATGTTTTGAGATCTATGTATTTTTTTTAAATGATGGATCTACTACAAGATATTTTACTTGCTATCGATTTTAGGAGGAAAACGTCATCCAAGACAGATTTCTTGTTCATGAGCTCCATTACCGCACAATACGCGAGGGAATGGCAAAAGCAGTGATAAGTGGAAACACTGAAAACATAACAGCTGCAATCACTGTAAGCAGATATTATTATTTGTTACGGATTCTCTTTTCTTATGTCCTTCCTGCATATTTGTCATTAAAAAAAAAACATCATTAACCATGGGTTCACTTCTTATTGACATTTTATGATTTCAGGAGACTGAAATGCAAAGTGGCTGCAAAGAGGTCCTTATTTTGTTAGCACTGTATCGCGAAATAACTTTAACGAATGGATCACTTCAACGGCAGAACATTTCTGAAGAGGTAAGTAAAGTGCGCTAGCGTTGATTCAGCTAAAGGTCCGTAAGAACTCAACGGCGTGACATCAAGATGATTGGAATTTAACAATTCTACACGTACAGTTCTGCTCAGATTATTCTATTCACGGAGGTCATGGTCAACAAACCAATGTAAAGGCTGACAATTCTCCTTGCTACATCCTGTTGAGACATTTCTCCGCCAGTAGCTTCTAATTCATAACTCCCAGTCATGAGGTAATAGTTCAGTAACTACTCTCTACATATTCTTTCATTTCTTATTCCTTTCATTTATTTTGCAAATACCGTAGGTAAAGGAAAAACTAGATGGGTTCATTCAAAACGGAGGACATATTTCCCCTAAGGTGAGCTAAACGAACCTATACAATGATGAATATATGAATGTTGTATAATGGAACTGCAGAATGAAGAATATATGCAAAGGAGGTCGTCACAGTTAAAGACACAACGTATACGGTTGCGAAGAGAAAGCCTGAAAAGTTCGGACTCACTGGGATTGGAACCCTGACCAATGATATACCGTAGCAGCTCTCTAACCAGTCACTCTAGTATTGCAACTGGTCTGAGCTGGTCATTAAAGTGGTCTCAGTGGTGGAGACATGATGTAGCGTGAGCTTTTTCGTTCCATGACCGTAATAAAGCAAGGTTTGTCAGAAGTACAATAATTTGGTAATAACATTTCTTTTAGATCAAATAACAACGTTGGTACCAGAAGCAATGCTGATCTGTCTTAGAAACTGCCAGCAAAAATATTTCTTAAGTATGAAGCAGACTGAAGTGTTACGGCTCCTCCCAGAAAGGGATCTTTGTCCTCGGAGGTTATTACAATCAATTTATCGCCAGCGCATATTTAATAGACCTTTTTACTGATACGGCGGCCATATTGAATTACTTCGATTTAAGGAAGATTATGGGGGGTATGAGCACGATCCGTTCACCCGCTCAGTACTTACGGACGCCCTTTTAGGCCAATTTTTGTTTAAGTTTTCCTGGAGAAAGATTGTAATGGGAAAAAAGATCGTCGTGCCGCGTTTGGATGTAATAATGATCTCCTTTTTCCCGAGAAATACACGGTGAAGTTCCCTGAGCGAGTGCCCCCCTGGGCATCCCATACTACTCCTCAAATCGAAGAAATTCAATATGGCCGCCGTATCGGTAAAAAGGTCTATTTGAGGCATACTTTCTTTTTGTCTGATGGTGCCCCTTCACCCCCCCCCCCCCCCCCTGCCTCAGAGACCGGGATGACCAATAATCAAGCTTACCTAACGTCGAGTGGGATTAATGTGCGCGTCATTTCATCCTCCTTTTTTAGGTTCAGCCTTTCGCTCAACAACTTGTCAAAAACAACCAGGGCGATCAATTCAAGGAACTTCGAGTCTTTCCTGGGAAGAGCTCACAGGACCACACCTTAGCTGAAATAGTTATTCACACCTCGGCTGCCTTATAGTGTTTTGGTCCAGGGTCACTATCTGAACCTCTTGCTGCATTAATGATGGAACCTTTTAAGTTGACGGTATGTGACCGATGCGGCCAACTGTATAAAACAGCTCTCTTTGTCCCCCATTTCGTTTAATCTACTCTAAATAGTTTTTTGTATTTGTTTCCGAAGTTTGAAGACTGATTTTTGCAAAGTAAACAATCATTATATGCGATTGTAGATTTTACACTGAGTTTAAGTAAGTAAGAATGCTATCGTGCTTCCATGCGACGATTAAATTGTCTTTCTAATATCGTGCAGAATTCCTACCTTCCAACCATGCCCGAGGACAACTTTGCTGAGTGTATTGCTGTTATCGCCGAGACGATGAAGGCAACTGGTCGGCCTGGCGAATGGTATGGTTAGTATCTTTCCAAAGAAATGTACTTACAACTTCTGTTGATCATGCCTTACCAAGGACTCGAATACTGTACCTATTGTATAGCCAGATGGAATAAATACAATGTGATATCTTGAACGAGTGGAAAATGGCTTAAGAACAGTTCTGTCTATAGCCCCGCCCTCCCCCACCCCTAGAAATCGTCTAAGGTTGATTTATAGAGGGGCCAAGGCATTGGATTGATTGAGACTCCAAAAAGGCGATAGCTAGTTGGATTCTTATTTGCACAATGAAAGAATATATGCTATATCGCAGCTTAATCCCACATAAGATTGAGTGTGACTCTGTAGATCCTTTAAGCCTGTCCCGCGTGCGTACCATTTCATGTGGAAAGATATTAGAAGGGTAATTGTTTGTATCACTTAGTTTGTTTTATCTTACCTCTTTAGAATGCGGAAATTGCAAGCATCCATATTTCATTGGTGAGGTGAGTGCGTCATTTTCCGTTGGTACCTTCACAAACATTTTCGAGACAAGTCTTCTTGACAAAAGGCTAAGCTCAAATACATATAAGACATATTTACAGCAAATCGTAGCTATAAAGAAAAAGGACATAACAGTCAAAGTATGTCCAGTCCTTATCCTCGGTAATACTGACCTGTTGGGAAGCTTTACATTGAACAAGAAGTTTCTCTTATCAATAGCTAGTTCAGTCCGTCGTCAATGGACACTTTTCGTATTTTCCTATTAAAGTCCGTGTCGACAAGTTGATATGTTAGCATTTTCTTATTTATTCCGCGTATTGATTAAGACGTTGAGGTTCCCTCGCATTTTATTTGTGAGCGATGCTCCCCACTTTTAGTAGGTTGCTGCTCTAAAAATTGGCTCAATAGGTGGCTGTTTCTTCTACTTCTTTTACTCTCGGACTTTTTTGTCTCTCAACGGTTTGTTACTTACTTTTTTATTTATTTGCCTATGTTTTGTTTTACAGTGTTCAAAGCCAATGGAGAAGGGTCACTGTCCAGACTGTAAAAAGGTAATAGGAGGAGAACAGCACAGATTTTTAGGAGAATACAAAATTTCTGACAGGTAAATTTAAACTCCGTAAGACTTACGTTTATGCAATCGATATGCAAAGATGTATTATAATAATCACTGTCAAAATAAAGGCAACAAGGCAAGTGAAATTAGTGTAAAACCAAGCCATGTATAGCTATCGCAAACAAAAAACGCATAGGTGCCGATACTTGCAGTGTAAATTGTACAAAAAGTGCACTACGTCCGTGCCTTTTAATAATTTAGTGTCATTTTTTGGTACCTGACTCAGGTAAAGGTCAAGTAAACAACAAAGCGTAACTCTAAATATCTTTTTTATTTGATCATAAGTTTCGAAGTAAATGCGGCATATTATGATGTCTTTCTGTGGCCTTGAAAGCGGTAATTACCTTGTTTATTATTCGAATGAATGAATGATCCATCGCTGTGTCTGTGCATTGCCTCACGACGTTATAGTGCGCTTACTATTTGGCGGGACTAGCCGGCTAGACTGGTCTGGTCGTAAAGAAAATACCTTCATTAATCGGGACATCCCTCCCAAGTCAGTCTTTCCAGTGCGCACGGCAGTGAAAGGGCCACTGGGAAAACTGGTGAAAAAGTTCAATTTTTTTTTTCGCAAAATCAGTCAGATGAACAGTCAAATTCAGAACTGGTCGGCCAGTTCGGAATTTTTGTGAGCGCCCTAAGTTATTAGAGACCTTAAGATTGCGGTTTTTCGACATTTCCCGCGAACGTAAGAAGTCACGTGTCTAGGGCCTTACTGTGAGATTATTTGCGGTTTGAGGTTCACGTTTGTACGGCTAGACCACGCGCCAGAGGTAAGTGATTAACCGCAAGGTTTTTTTGCAACCTGAAACATCACAATCCCACGTTTGAGAAGAAATACGACTTTTTAAAACTCTTTTGCTTATTGATTATCGAATTCGATTTCGAAAAAACGTAATTTTGCAGACAATTTTGTCAGCTAAAATAGAAGTAAGTGGATGAATGAAAACATGCATGGCAGCCGCGAGCTACCACCCACTAATCTCAAGTCCCAAATATGAGCAGACGGGTAACTTGAAACCGTTAACCGCAAACCGCAGTTTGTCGTTTGCAGTAAAATGACCAAACCTCAATCTTAAGTTCTCTATTATCTTCAATTATATTAACAGATTTATGTACATAAACGTGTTTTTTGATCGACCTAAACTTTTTAGGGCTGACAGAACAAAAATTGGACACGCACTGGGTCCGCCAGATTCGAGACCCACCACTCCTGAGCCACAGAGAAACCTCTCTCCAATTATCTGCAGTCTGTTAAGAATTATTATGCACTCGGCCATGGTCATGGGGGCTTGTAGAAATCCTCAGGTAACTACTTTAGAGGTATTAGTATATTGAATATGATAGTCGGGTTGGGTGTAGTTCTGAAGATGACTGTGGTTGACAGTGAGAGTTGTTTCGACAACCTTTGTGGTAGTTATCTTCAGAGTCATCTACACTCACGCGGACGACCATATTCCTCCCAGTTATGACGAGACTGTATGGTTCAAACATTTACCATGCGTTATGAGAGCCGTAATTGTACCTTAAACATGACATGCTATGAACACTTACACTCGCCTATTCTTCTGAGGTCCATTTTTCAAGAATGGCTGAATAGTAAACTAAATAGGACTCTCAAAAGACAAGAAATGTTCATAGTATATTCACAGAATCGGCATCTGATATTTGTTAACTAGTTTATTATCTTTTCCTCAATGTATGTTGGCACCGTTCTTACCTCCAACAAACTATGGACGTCTATACCAACAAACAGATCGAAAATAGCGGCAATTTGAGTGCTGTTGACAACCCTGTCTGCTGACAACAACACAGTTTGTTGTGACGACACAGTTAACTCGAAGCGTTCTATACAGCGTCAGCTTTCACATTGAACACATCATGTGGCATGACGTGACGGTGAAAACTCTCATAAAAGAAATGTACAATTTTGAAAACAAACTAAAAATAAACCGAAGTTATGGTACGATCGAAGTAAACGAAAAAACAAACAAATAACTGACATTCTGAGCAGCATAATAAGAAAGAAATCTGCTGCCTCGCGGTTTGACTGTACGTGTGGTTTCTGAACAAGTCAAGTGACCAAGCTCAAGCTGTCACATTTCAGACCAACAAAATGTTACTTGAAAATTGGTGGGAAAGCGAAAGAAAGAGAAATGGACAAATGAAAGGCTGAAATGAGTTCTGAAAAAAATAAATTCAATCCGTTTACTCAGTATAAAAGCCACGTTCGTTTCCAAACACAATTTCATCAATAAAATACAGTACACATTTGGTGGGGTTCGCTCAGAGCAGGTCTCATCGACTTGTGAGGGCTCACTTTTAATATAACCTCATATGATTTTTGACACGGAGTATTTACATCGTTTGTTGTGTCGTGTTCGCATCGAAAGCTGCAGAAAAGTTTTCCGAATCACCAAGTAGCTTTCCTAAAAACACTAGTGATGTTTACTAATCCTTAAATTTACTTCGCGTCAAGGAATTAATTGCACTGCAATTTTTATTGCTGGTTTTTTCTACAATTTTCTCCAAAGGCTGCTTCTCAACTTATCACGCCACCATGTGATCCAGAACATGTTGCGGAATTTCTGTGGAAACACATGCAACGGGACCTCAATGTTCTCGGGAGGGCCTTGGGACGAAGTGTTGATGATGCAGCTTTGACAGTACATCTTGTTTTGCACCAAATGATATCACTTAACGGAGGACAAACCGGTAAAATGTATTGCATTTTAATATTGCGAATTGTGTCAGTGTGTGCATTGTGCATCTTTTTGGTGGACGATAAAGAGTATTGAAAGAATTATTATAGAGAAAAAACCAGAAGCTTTCCAAGCTCTTTTTTCCGAAAGGTAAGCTGAAAATGCGGCGAAAATCAAGCCTCGTTGCGATATTCATTTTCCTGTCTTGCCTAGGACAAGCAAATTTCACCACCAAGCCGCGTGCGGGCAGTATTTTACCATCTTTCCAGCTAGTGGTCGAACTTGGTTACATTTTGTCACACACGGATTTTGCAAGTTCATGAGCAACCTGCTTTTGCGGGTATAAATTTGTTAACATTAGTCTACGGGAGTAGGTGCTGAGGGCACAAGCTTAGGGTGGTGGCACAAGGTTTTCTTAGTACTAAAGTATCCTGTTATTTCTTTCAACTTGGAACAAGCACTTCTTTTTAAAACCCACGAATGCAAAACAAAGAAATAACTCAGAGAAAAACTCGCAGTGAAATATCATTGGCTGAAGAGCTTTTTATGGAGACAAACGCTGAATTATGATTGGTATTTGAAAAGAATTCAGGGTTTAGAGATGATCAAAAATAGATGTTTTGTCATTAAACAAGTTACAATTACGTTTGCATCAATGTACATCATTTTCCATTCCTCTTCAGCAAACACGCATAATATGAAGCTTCAAACCCGAGAGAGTCGTCGAAACTGGGAGACAGATTTCAGTTCTGTTATTATTGCTCCCGTTCTTAAGGTATGTTGAGACCATTTTTCAGTATTTTCATGCACTTTAAGAGGTCATTCAGATTCTGACCTCAAGGTCATAAATGCAGTCGCAATGAAAGAAAATGAATAAAGATGATAACTATATGCTGATTTCTAACAAAATTCTGATTATCTATCTTAGCAACTTGACCAGAGGTTACAAACGTGTTCCAAGCTCGTAATGGAAGACGAGCAATTTGGTAAGGCTTGTAATATATGTATTTTTTGATGAAGCAACGAATTAAGCGTTGTCTTTATTGTCTACGTTGCTGTCGAGGGCAATAAAAACCTGTTTTTCCTGAGCTAACGTGTATACATCAGCCCTCAGCTTGGGATAGGAATACCACAGAGGTTCTACGACCACCCGAGAAGCTTAGATACCCAATAAGATGACTTTGTTACTCCCGATTATTTATTATTTTTAACTGCTAGGGCTGTCTAGGAATTTCTGTTGACCTCTCATAAAGACTGCGGTCTGAAATAAAAAATACACAAGGAGCCAGAAAAGAAGTGAATTGCAATAAGCTGACTCAAGACCTCAATAAGCTGAGTCGGCCTTTTTCATTCTTTCACGAGTGGATCAGCTGAAGAGAATTGATCTGCATTACTCACTATTCGCATTTCCACTTTAGGAAGTGACCCATTAGTACGGACGCTGTACGAGTTTGACGAACAGAAAGAGGACCTAAACCTCGGGGTGAAGCCGATGTCACGGTCCCTATGGAAGTACAGACGCCAAATTACTGTGGAGCATCTGGCAAACTCATTCCAGCAGGAAGCTTTGTCTGCTGGTGTAAATCAAAACAAAGTTTTAGGAGCTTTCCTAAAACAGGTAAAAAATCTCTTCTCATAAAACGTAGATGTCCCTGCTGCTTCATCTATCGCTTAAAATTTGAGTGTGTACTAGAATGTGCAGCAGCGCCTGAAGTCATCATTATCAAACGGCAGATCTTTATGCCTTCAACGAGTTAAGCAGCTTAATCCTTCAATAAAAAAGGGTTTGTCTTTACCAATTAAGGCCCTACGGATTCTTCTGACACCATATAAACACTTCGCTCACGTACTTAGAATTCAACTTGTTGTAAAGCTTTGCATGGTTGCTCAAACTCGACGACTTTCACAATGCTAAATCAGCAATTCTTCTTCTTTAATCACCGTTTAAGACTCGCCATCAAAGAGCGCCATGAATTTTGTTGATAGTCTTCGTTATATATTTAACAATTATTCGCCGAAGGCGTAGTTAATATTGTTGAATAATATTGTTGGATTATTAAACATTAGTATTCTCCAAATCAGTGGATAGCAATTTTCGCGCGTTCTGATTGGCTCCCTTAACTCGGAATATCCCTTGGATTTTCACTGTTTTGGGACGGGATTCAAAATGGCTTGTCGTTTCGCGACAGTTTCGAAAGATGAAATTTTCGCGGTAAATGAAACAGCTGCACCAACAAATACCAAGAAACAGACAAAATTTGGCTTGTCGGTGTTTGCTGGTCGACAGAAATTTTTTTTTTAACTGAACTTGCAACAAAATCATAAAAAAATGATGCCCGAAACACTGTCAATTGAAACGGGAAATAATTGTTTTAGTAAAATCCAACTAGTTGGTAAAAAATATCGAGACCAAACAACTTTAGCTAGCAAAACGCGATTCAGCCACCATTGTTTTGGTTTTCAAAGCCGGCGCTTTTTGCTACTAGTGGGCTATAACATATAGTTTAGTAGTAGCTCAACCAATCAGAACGCGGCATTGATAATAGACCACTAGTTGGATTTTACTAAAACGTCATAGTCCGAGATAGCGAACCAATCAGATTGCTTGAATCACCAAGATTACGGAGTGTGTATACACCTATTTCAATTAAGGTTGCTTCTGAGAAGAATGATGCATGATCCATGTTTCATAGCCCGCGGTGCATTATTGTAGCAACTCTAGTAAATTATGTGCCTGCAACGCGCCTAGAAACCTAGAAAGCAAACGCTGCTAACGCTTCTATGCTATGTCAGCAGAACGTTAAGACAATGTATTTCAAAACACTGAATCCTAGGCTTTTTAATTTAAGACAGTGATTTGAAGTTAGGTTTTTCTCTGTGGTAATATGCAAATGCCGCAAAGTTTCAACGAGTTTGCTTGGCTCGTACACGTGGGAATTTTGGATAGAGTTTAAAAAAATCAAATTCAAGGCGTTTGTTGTACAACAATAAATAACTTAACATTACTTGTTTATCTATTTTCGAAGCAATTTTTTTAAACCTTAATTAAAAAAAGAATAGCGTTGATTTGCTTTATTGAAATAAGCAGCATTCTGGCCCATGCAAAAACGCAGCTTAATCAGACGGTAAAACCCTATTCATTTAATGCTATTAGAAGAAGAGGCTTCTAATTTTTTAGTATGAGATGTTTAGAATGAAATTTTTCAGCTCACTCATGCTTAAGAATTTTAGCAGCCATTTGACTTGAAAGCTCTCTTGAACGCCTTTTCACAAATGATCTCCATAATTTCAATGAACGTGAACAAGACTAAACTTCTCGCTACAAAAGGGTTTACCATAGTGCACTGCAGGCTATGAAACATGGTTCACGGGAGCAACCTTAATTGAAATAGGTGTATACTTAAGATAAATATTTGACTTTTGGTTGTCATTTTTTGTGCTTAGTGGTTTTTTCTTCTTAGAGATTGCTATTAAATTTTTTTTCTTCAGGAACATAAGTTGCGGTCAATTCAGTTTCTTCCCGATATTGTACGACTTCAGCGTTTGTTGATGGATCGATTTCACAGAAGAATTGACAGGAGTGACGCAGAGAAGTTTGCCATCCGAGACTTTCTTAAAAGTCTTCCAAGAGGTAATACTGGTGCCTTACCGTTCAGTCCTTTTCTAAGAATACTTTTTCTTCTAAGTTCCGTTAAAAGTTAAGTTAAAGTCATCACTTCCCACGGCTAATGGATTTCTTTGTTTCCCATTGTTGGTTTGTCAGCTTATTCTTCACATTTTGCCATTGCTGGAACAAAGAGCCATAACTAAAACAGTTAAAACACCTTTTCGTTAAATATTTCTTTGCGTCCTCTGCTGAAATAATTGATTGGGAAGGCAATAAACATTACAGTTGTGTAACTGTTTATATACTTCTTATTTTCTCCTCTGTGTAGGGGCCGCAAAAGAAGAGTACGTCAATCTGATTCAGAGTTTTAAGATGGCGTGGAACTCTTGCCACTCATTTCTTGGCGATCAAGGTAAGAGAGTGGTAACATTTTATTGTAGCAAAGGAGAGTCAAGAGAAAAAGTAGAGGATAAATGCATTTGGAATTAAATTGGTGATTGAAAATATCTAAAAGCCCCATTTTGTGACAGTGTTGAAGCCTCATTACTGACGAACCCACTCTAAAAATGTAGTGATAAATGCTCTCTTTTTTCACAGGCCGACTCCGTGTACCAGAGGATCTCTGTAATACCACCATGGATAATGACTGTCCAATTGCTATGCTACTTCCCAGCACTACAGGAATGGGCGTGTGCTCTACGGCACTGACATTTTTCTTAGTTAACACGCATGACGAGTTTCTTGGAACCTTTCGTAGTTTGACCAACCAGGAAAGGTATTATTTGTTATGAACGTTTATTTTCCGTTCGATGATAGCCTTAGGATGGTGGGCCTTGTGGCTATGTGTTCCAGACAAACCCAATCATATTTCTGCTACAAACTACAAACATTGTAATCTAAGCTCAAAGTGTTCTAGCGCTGTTATTAAGTCCTCGTCCCGGGTATAATTCTATTTTAACTGCCACCGCGTGCTCCAGATTAAGAAATTAAGAGGGCTAGCCGATTTGTGTTGCTGGCGCTTGCAATCATGAGAACATTTGGCGAGAAGAAAGGATCACCAGCAGCTGTTAAATTTGAAAAGTAATTTTCACGTGCGTTAGCACTCTAGGCGAAAGGAAACATATTTATTTCCTGTTTTTGATAGGCCAGAAGGACTTTTTGACCAATTACAACTGAGGAATGAAATGCTTCTTGAACTGGTTTGGTAAGAGCAAGGGCGCGGGGGCTTTTCTCTCCCTTTCGTAAACGGTTCTTCCATTGCTGCTCCTGTCTCCGCGGATGAATTGGGGGTAAAAAAAGACATTAGTTCATGGCACTTTCCTTCTTTTTATATGCATCACACAGTTTATAGAAGCATGTATCACCAGTGGCGGTGGAGATGAAGCCTGTCTTCTAACCGAGACGGCAAATGAATTGAGTAAATTAGCTATGAACTACATTGATTAAACACCATGGGTTTTCCTTGAATTTCACATGAAAACGAAAAATCCTAGTTGGCCGTATAACAATGAATCCTCCTGCTGCCGATGAAAAAAATCTCTAGGCTGCATTTTATAGTGTGCGTTTACAAGTTAACGTCCTAATTCTAACATAGTAATATCATGTTAAAACGTTTTTATAGTGCCCTTGAGCGTGTTCCTGTGACAGAAGTGACAATTTCGCACCTGATAGCCTATGATCCCGAGAAGGACCTGCTGCCACTAATTTTAGCGCACTGTAACTACTCGTTAGAGGTGGGGAAGGAGACTTCAGTTCAGTATGACTGGGCTGCCCTGGAGAGGCAGTTGATTGACAGGTTCCTAAGAGGAAGACCTTTTGTCGATTTCAGGGTAGGTCACTGGCAACATTTCGGTAAGACAGAACAAGCATCGGGAATAATCTTTGACATCATATATCGTATATTATATAATTTGTCGATTCCTTGAATATTTTATTGCTGAATTAAAATCAAATAATAATAACAGGAGAAGGAATGGTAATTTTACAATGTTCATTACGATTTCAAACTACGCATTACGTGGCAGTGATAATTTGAGAGCGCTAATTGATTCTTATTTGATGTGAACCAGTGAAAACAAGTGGTCAAGGTAACAACTATTGCACGGTAACAGGACGAAATGCCAACTGAAAACATAAGCGTCATTTATGTCTTAATCTCAAGGCATCAGTGTCCCGTTAAATTTTCCAGATGGCAGTTTAATTATTTCTTTGTTTTTATGCTCTTATCATTCTACTTTAGGAGGAACGTTTTGCTTTTAGTCGAGACACACGTGACGATACCGTGTTTTCCTCACTGGCAGAAAAAATCCCGCAGGTGAGTGCGTTGGTAAAACTTTTCAGTAAGTATAGAAATATGAAATATATCAGGAATATATGCGGTGAAATATATCAGGAATTAAAAACCATACATTTAATTATTCTGAATACTGTTTCAATACAGTTGGTTCAGACCGAATGCTGTTTTGTTTTCACTCAAGTTCAAGGTTACACAATTTTTTCAGATAATCTGATAAACCTACCAGTTAGCAAAGCAATTCCCGCCCTTTTTTAAAATTTTTATTTTTATTTTGATCTTTGGCTGGGGGCCCGAAACGTTACTGGGACTTTCGAAAAACGGGCCCCGGTTACCATATAACACGTGAGAGAACGTTTTCACTCACGTGGCCAGCATCTGTGTAAATGTATTGCAACAAAGGAAAGCCTTACATATTAAAAGAGTTTAACTCCCAACGTATTGGCTTTTTAAGGTGGTATTACGCGGGACGATTCGCAACGACGACTTTTAGCGCAACGCAGCGTCGCAATGTTGGAACAATGGTGTAAACAATCAAAACAATGCGGCAACAAAGTTGCAACGCTGTTTTGTGCTAAAAATGGTCGTTGCAAATCGTCTCGTGTAACATCACTTTACACCATTGCGACTGCCGTTTCATTGTTTTGGAACACCAATATGGCCACCGTGACCTTATGTGAAAGCTCTACATAAGGACTCTTTTGGACCTTTTTGCAACAGATATTAGTTTCAAACCAAACTATGATGTTCCATCGGTGGGGGAGTAAAACTAAACAGAAAGGCTAATTAAAAATGCATTCTTGGAGTTGATGAGGTAAACTGGCCGCTATAAATGAATTCAAAACATTTTCTTTAACCGATGAACTTAGTTTATAAGCTTTTAATATAACAGTTTCTCCTCAAAAAGATTAAGTTAGTGATTTTTGTCACAGGAACCTATCTCTCGTGTAATCGAAGGCCAGATTATCACCGATCTCCGCTCCTCGTTATCGGATGTTTGTGATGTGTTATCGTCACTGGATATCGCCATTGGCTTCTTAGCTTCTTCAGGAGGCCAGGAGGGAAAACAGTTGAAGTCTTACTTGCATGAAACACTTAAACTTCCCAAAGAGCGTGGACTTAAGAGCCCAACGGTACGTGAAGTTTATTGCATGTAAGTTCGCGTAAAGGTGTGGACTGCAATTGCCATTTTTTATTGCTCTACAAGAAATTCAGTGTGAAAAAAGCCAGTGTGTATTTTATTTTTAAAGATACGTCAGTTTATACCCGCGCAGTCTTATTCCATAACTGTTCAACGTAGCATACTTTGAGACACTTTATCGCTTCCTTTATTGGGTATTTACGAGGTTGCACGGGAAACTAATCGACAGTTCATCCCCCCCAAAAAATAGTCCCACGGAACAGTTTTTAAACACAATAACTACTTAGTCTCGTGTGCAAACTCAAAACGGACCATGCCTGATAAACATACCGTGACAGAAACATGTGTTTCATAGATGCAACTTTCGGAATGGCTAATTTTCCTTCATATATGTGGCGTGCCACGTTTATCGGAAAGACGTTTTTTTAAAAAGTAACTGAATTATATCTCGCACGCTGATTGTCTAATTTTTATTATCAGTAAGAGTATAGACACATAAAATGTTAATTTATGAAGACGCGGTCATTTGCCGAACGAATGCCGAACTTCAGTGTTTTTGCTTAGTTTAGTTTCGCGGAAGATTTTTTTTCTGTCCTCTAGATAGCCCTGATGTAAGACTTGCATCCTGTTTGGATTCACTGCAAAAAAGCTTTAGCAGAAGAAACTAAACAAGACACTTAGTTTAAGAAAGAGAAGACGGCTTGGTAGAAACACAGTCAGCGATTTAGCTTTAAAGTTAAAAAAGTGAGAAAACAATTCTGAAAGTTGAGTTTATTAAAAAAAAACACATAAATTGTGGTAGTTTTCTTTTGGCAAGTACTGAGTGTTTTTCTGACCCTTTTTTCCGAAAGCAAAACAAACTTTTT
This sequence comes from Porites lutea, assembly GCF_958299795.1. Classification (NCBI taxonomy): domain Eukaryota; kingdom Metazoa; phylum Cnidaria; class Anthozoa; order Scleractinia; family Poritidae; genus Porites; species Porites lutea. Next base: position 32,558,884 of record NC_133205.1, read on the forward strand.
GTGCAAACTTTATGAAACTTTGTGAGTACCTGGTAAGTTGAATTGAAAACTTCATGCATATAAAATCCGACTTTCGGTTTGATTGTACACAGCTCATATAGCTGAATGGCGTTCAGGACGACAAACAAGGCAAGAACTGAAGTAAACAACCGGCAGTACACGTTTTCTGTTCGTAGTGATCGTTTAGTAACTCTTCAAATCTGTCAGGCTAGTTTGATCAGCAGACAGCTCAACCGTACATTGCTTCGACTTGTTCGGTTACCTAAACGGCTCCAAAATCTTTTTTTTGGAATACTAGTTAACCTTTAGGCTAGTTTACGACTTTATGCAGCTAGGCTAGTTTACGACTTTATGCAGCCCTAAAATGCCCCCGTTTTTCAAGACAATAAACATCACTGATCTCATTCTTGTTTGAAGTTTGTAAACAATTTAATTCCTAATATATGTAGGGCAGTGGCGTGACACAACCTGTCGAATTTTTAGCCAATGAAACTCCGTTACTTATCATCAGTAGCCAATCACAAGGCGAGAAGAGTTATTGACAATAGCATATCGCTAGCTTACAAAAAGTCATAAATTTTCTTGTGTTTTCTTCATGTCCTCAACACTTTGACTATGTAATGTCGTCATTTTTTCAACAATTAGAGTACGGACGATAAAAAATTTTCAATTTTTCGTCTTTTAACGATGGCTTGTTCCCAAGGCCTCATTGTTCTGATTTTTTTCTATTGTTATCGTGATTGTCTCCGCAAAGCACGGGCACAATAAGTACTGGAAACTTCGACGATCTTTCGAGGTTGAATCTTACTGCACTTCCCCTGCAAATTCGTTCTCATTCTAGCAGAGCGAGATTGCCAGGCGCAACCTTTAGGGGTCAGTGAAATAACATTACGATCATATGGAAAAATAATCGTAAGGAAATTATTCAAAACAAATGAGGATAGCGGTGGGAGAGAGTCAAATATTGTTGTTTCGTTTCGGAGTGGAGGGTCAGGAAGAGGAAATGGGGATGACACGAAAAATTAGCGAATCCACCGACAAAATGTACCTTTGTTTACTACTTATGTCATAAGCGATTCTTCATTCCTTTAACAAAAATTAAAAAAAAAAAAAACCTGCCAACAAAAACGCGGCTTACTGGGGTAGCATAGTTTATAGCTCCATGACAGGTTCCCAAGCAACTTCTTATTTATTATCCTTTGTAGGCCGAGCAGCACTGTCATTTGTCACATACCTTAGCATTATGGCGACTCATGGCTTTGGAAAAAGCTAAAATAAAGTCAAGAAACAAGCAGGTAGGTAGAAGGTATTTTCTTAATTAGTAGTTTTTAAACATATGATGGGAAATTAACTCGAATGCTTTTGGCAGTGAGTCGTTATTATGAACAACACTAAATGCTCTGGGAAAACATTTTCTCCCGAAGTGACACGCGCGATGCTTCGCAAAGATAGGAGAAGCCTAGGAGAAGGTATTTATTTAAGGAACATTTTTTGAATAGATGATGGCAGTGAGTCGTTAGTATGAACAACACTAAATGCTCTGAAAAAAAATTCACCCGAAGTGACACGTGCGATGCTTCGCAATGGTAGAGGGAGGCCAGGAGAAGTTATTTTCTGAAGGAGTTTTTTGTAAATAGATAATAGGAAATTAACTAGAATGCTTTGTAGTGAGTCGTTATTTTAAACAACACTAAATGCTCTGGTTCAACATTTTCACGCGAAGGGACACCGGCGATGCTTCGCAAGGATAGGAGGAGCCTGATTTCACTCTGAGACAGACCTTAGCGATTTCATGCAGCCACGACATCGAAGGCATTAAAAACGTCACTAATAAAATTAATTCGCTTGCGTTCAAATTCTAACCCGTTTCACTTGTCGGCTGTAGGCGAATATTCCTATATTTAGAGACCGCATTCAAGGTAAATGATGGAAAGAAAAGGTCGTTGTTCGTATGAGTCTTCCATAAAATGTAAATTTTAACAATTTCACGTCATAGTCATGCATGGTTGGCAAAGAAATGTACCAAAAATTGATAGTTTCCTTAAAATTTTACACACCCTTCACAAATCTTTCTTGGACCTGACAAAACTACAGATTTCTCTTCTTTCTATAGTATCTGTCATGTACAATGTCGCACCTTATCGATCTAAACCACAGTCTTATTTTTCAGTTACTTCCCCATGTTGAAACTAGTAAACTACTTTCCTTAAAATTGTTTCGTGTATGTTATTACATGGTTCTTGACGCTGGCCATTTAAAGTGGTAAACAGCAGAAAATTTAACAAATCGTCTACCCTCTTTCAGGAGCCGTTTGAGCAAATGTCTGACATTTTCAAGGAAAAGCTAAGTTCGAGTGACGTAGCACAATTAAATCGTATTCTTCGAAAAATTGATATGGACTTGTTTCTTCCACGACTGTTGGAAATGGTTCTGCTCAATGTAAAGCACGCGAAGGAAAACATCGTATCCATGAGGTGAGACTGGATTTTGCTAGGCCATCTACAATTTAAGTATAATTTATGGGCTCAAGTTCAGGCACAAGATACCGCTAAGAGGCTAAATATTCAGAGGGATAATTCGCTCGCATCAACATCTTTGGTAGATTTTGTTCCTGTTTGTACGTTGTATTCAGTTGTTTTTTAGGGCCCAGTTGTTCGAAGGCCGATAAGCGCTCTTTTTCTTGTGTTCAAAAGCATTTTCTCGCATAATTTTCTCTCTTATTTTTAGAGCGTCCAATCATCAACTTGTGGACAAAAAGCATTAAAACTGAATTGCTTTTAAAGCTTTCAAATCTGAATTCAAATCTCGCACTAACTCTGGGTTATCTTAACCCAGCTTTGAACAACTCGGCCCAGAAAAAAAGAGAAGCGGTTTCAGTTATACAAATAGAAATTGTTAGAACGACCAATTTGTTTTCGATAAAGAGAACCAGTTATTTCTCTTGCGCTTACCCAGAGGCAAGGCTGTCTTGATGGACTTGATTTAAAAGTATACTGTTTAACAATTGTTTTTGCAGTTTTAATGAGTATTTTGAGCTCTACCTGGAGGAAAAGGGCTTAGAACAAGTCCCGGGAACAGAAAACATTTCTGATGATGTTAAAATGAAGCATTTGAAAGCAGTTTGGAACGCCGCTGTCCAGCTAAGTGATGACTTTCACAAAGGGAGTCAAACCGCTGCAGCTTGATCATTACCGGCTCCTACAACGAAGTTCTTGTAGTACTAGATAAATCAGTGAGAAACAATAACAATCCAGCGGAAACAATAGCAGAGTTATCCTTCTCTAGTGCTAATAACTTTTGAGGCTAGTAATCAGTTTGACTTAAGCGTAAATGTAAAACCCGTAAGTGTTGGCAGTTGACGAAAAGTTCTTTTTTAAGCTCTTTACTTAACGTTTGTAATGTTCAGGTTATGTTTGCTGTTACATGAAGAAATTCAGATTAAATTTACATTCGTTTGTGTATTAGAAGTAATATTGCAAGGCGTGGTATTTGTCTCAAGGCTGTAGTAGGTCCTGTTAAATCGAACAACAATCATTATGATAGAATCATTAAACTTTACCATGTACGTTTAGTTCGCAAGAAAGAAACGAATACCACTGAAAATAGTACCCAATATCAAGCAATTACTTCATTAAAGGCTATGTTAGTATATATTAGTGTGTCAGATAATAGTATTGAGTAAGCTACACTGTATGCTTTTTTGATTAATCACAAATTTAAATTACAAATAAAGAATCGTTCCTCGTAAAGCTTTGGTCTTATTTTCACTGCTCAAAGTCTAACATCGGGAAAACCCGTATTTTTAGACGAACAACTTATATAAACGCTTTTATCAGTTGTTACGTTTAAGTGAAAAAGAGGTGTAGGGATGATAAAGCGCGTGACTCGTGTGAATTAAGGAATGACACCTCACTGATATCTAGCTTTTACCCTTCTCTCGTTTTATTTTGCACTTCACTTCCTTTATCTTTAGTTATCACTGTGCGCTTATGAAAGAAACTATTTTTGGTGTTGACCTTGCACCTTTTGAAGTCACACTTCCTTAATTACGCAAAATTGTACATCTTTGAATTACAAGACTTTTAGAAACATTTAAGTTCTCAATTGTTCTTTTATTGTATTTAGGTAAATGCTAAACATGTCAAATTAATCGGGGAATTTAAAAGTATTTTATTTCTTAGTAACAATTCAATGCCAGTCTCTCTCTAAAATGAAAACGTTACAGTTTACAGAAAACAAGTAATTTCTAAAAACCCCGATTAGTCCCATAAACCGTGTGCTTATAGTGATAAAAGCAAACAAAATAAAAATTAAAACAAATCTCTTTAAGGTTGGGTCAATTTGAAACAAAAATAAATAGCAGAAAATGGGTGTGGCAAGTCATGTGACTGAGAAAATCACTTATTTAAAATGAAACTGATATGCTTTTATAAAGGGGGTTAGGCCTGCAAAGTCTTGAGTGAAAAGGTTTAAGCCTCTTTGAACCAGACCAGCCCCCTACAAAATTCCCGAAACCCGTTCCCTAAAGGAGTTAAAATCCATCTAAACATTAAAGAGTATAAACTTGTGCATCAATTTTTGCGGTTATGACAATTTTTTTTGCTGTAGCGAGCAATTCGTCATTAAGACCAACAGAAAGGTTGTTGTCATGAATCTCGATTCCTCTGTCTCTAATGATAAAATCCATTAGCGTGGAATCCTTACGACGAGACAACACATCAACCTGTCGATACCACGGAAAGTAACCAGTTTGGCTTTGTTTAAGTCGTCCATAAGAATTAATTCGTATGATATACAATTTCTCATTTCCTAATTTGAGAAATTGTCACCCAGAGTGTGTCGTTTACTGTTTGCCGTAAACGTGTTTCTGAATCCAATTACTAGTCCGTGAATCGCAGAATCTCGAAAATCAGAGGCTTACGCCACAAGTAGGAAGAAAAGGAAAGATGCCAATAAAGAACAGAAATACATAAAAAAAAATAAAACAAAACATACCAACAAACGAAACAAGAGAACAATAACAACAAAGAACAGGAAGAAGAAAAAATAAATCGACCTCATCTAGGAACTTGCCACTGAGCTAACTGGGTTACTAAATCCTGGTTGTTGGGAACGTCGGCTGGCAAGCCGCTTCGTTTAAAAGCTTGCTTTATTGTTC